>NW_028277124.1:10050625-10201562 GCF_059951505.1 Python bivittatus | reverse complement strand
AACTCTGCTACCACAGAACAATAAACTACAATCCTGGAAGTAGAAAACAGTACACTAACAGTCCCCATCTGTTAAAGTTGTATATTTACTATTTACACTGCCTACCTCCCCGAGGTTACCTGACGGGCTTAGGAGAATTACGTCACCAAAGTCTTTCATCCATAATGGAAACAATCCAAAGCTGCGTGTTAATTTTTGAATGGTGGCACCCTCAGGTTAAAATGCAGCCAATCAGAATCAGGTAAAGTCATCATCTGCCATTCTAATATGGAGACCAAACAGTATTTATGAACTCTATTGTCATTCCTTCCTTCAGCTTTTCTGTGCTTGAGATAAGAAAAGTACCAAGAAGGAAAGAACAAACTGAATGGTAGGAATAAGCATGATCAGGATTATTTGGGTCAGTGTGACAGAGAACAGTCTTGGATGTGCAGTGCATGACTCAGGTGCCAAAGCTATCTGGAGGCTGCCCAACCTCAGAACTTTTTGTAAATAATATTGGGTTATAACACACTGTATTTTTTAAGTGTATGCTTAATTTTAGGTGCAGAATTACATAACTTTAGGTTTATATTCACTTCATTGATTGTGTTTTTGTGAAAGATACTCACAATTGCTGTTTTTGAAGAATCAGAGTAAAGCCCCATCTGTAGTGGTGAGAAATAGAGTAAGATTAGAATTTCAACAAATTAGTGAGCCCAAACTAAACACATCAGGGGCAATTCTGTATGTACTTAAATAAACAACTATACCCCAGAGACCTGTAGCCCATAAACCACATGCTCTCTGTTCCTGAGAGGGGCAGTACTGTTGACAGCAGTTTGCTGCTTTCCTTTCTTTCTTTTTGCGGAGAGGCTGGAGGGCTGGAGGGCTGAGACAGGGTCCTTGAACCTTGCGGGTAATTAAGACATTAATTTCACTCCCTAGAACTACCCTCTGCCCCCAAATCATGTTCCTGCTTGGGACATGCTTTAAGGTGCTTGACCATCTCCTGTGCTGCATAGGCAAAGCAGAAAGGCAAAGCTTGGTTCTAGGGAACAGAAAAAACAGAGAAGCTAAGAACGTGCCTCAACAGAGGAATGCAGAAACTTTCCACATGCCTTCTTCCCCTGAGTGGTTACTTTGTTTCATTTCAGGTATTAAATTGTGGCAAATGTATACTTAGGCTTCTGGGAAGAAGTGGGATTTATTATGCTCTGTGCACAAACCTAAAAAGAGTATTAATTAGTGCTAGGACAGTTTTGACATTCAGATATCAACCGAGCTGTAACTCTTGCATCTGAGAGCCACTTGCCGTGAAGGTGGTTTCAGTTTTTTTCGGATCCCCAGGTAAACCTTGGCCATATCCAGTAGCCACTCTCGTTCTGGCTTGACACTCTAGAGGTATACAATGGAAAGACAATCCTCAATTCACAGATATAAACCAGTATTATTTTGTACACCTTTATTTCACTATATCCAGGACATTTCATTAGGCAAACTAGTATTAAGCCTTAATGAACTGGAACTATTTTTTTTTCTATACAAGCTCACCTGAAATAGCTTTGGTCACTTGTTACCATTGTAAGTGCAATCTAACTTACTATTTCTATAGTACAGCTTCATATACATAATTTCGTCATATTCCTTAGAGAAACTTGGTATGACAGATCAGTATTATTATGCCAATCCAATGAAAACCTAAGGCTACTTTCTGGGTTCATGGGAAAGATGACAAACTAGGGACTTAAGTTTTCTATTTCCTAATTTTTATCTACAATGCTCTCGCTGTGCAATAACTTAGGGCTATTTTACCTGGGCTAGAAGCATCCAGATGACCACTACATGTCAGCAGAAATACTGAAAGCTCCAACTCCCTATCTAGTGATGATCCAGATTTTTGCAGCCCCACTTATAAACTCTCTGAATCCTAAATGGGCTTTGGGACCTAAATCTTTTAGGTCTAATACTAAAGACAGAGCTTATAGTTGTCATGGAAAAATCAGAAGATTTTTTTTTAATATTAAGGAGAAATAAGCAACAGTTTATTCAGTTATCGTTGTGTCCCATCTTTAGAACAAAGAGGAGCCCCAAACAATGGGAATACAAAGATTTTTATAGAAGCTGAAAGCTATCTGGTAAAAATCCTAGGGATCTGATTCATTGGAAAATTTGGGGAACCTAGGCAGGTCCTTGCCTGGGGTTGTTGTGCTAGGCAAAAATCGCACTTTCAGGAGCAGCTGCAATGCTGGGAAAGTCCATTGTTAAGGAGATGAAATGTTGAGGTAATCAGCCCATGTCCTTGACCGAGGATGGAATGTAGGGGCTTCTCTATGTTGCAATTCCCCTGTTAGGGCTGCCGGTGGGCTGTACTGTAAGTGAAGCTTCTATTTGGTTTTAATGGGACTGCAGGGGACTCTGAAGGATGGTCATTTCTGGGTTTGATAGGATTAGCACAGTGAGAAGCTGAGTTTGGCCCTGGTCACATCTGCAAGGCAGGGAGGAAGGGGGTACAGACTTAATTTTGTTTGTTATATTTGTTTTCTCTGCCATAATAATAACGAGCCATGATTTGGGCAAGCATAAATAGTTTCTCACTTTGAAGTAAGCATGCATCCTCCTGTAAACATCTAAAGCTAGACCTGAAGATTTGCAGAGCAAATGTGAAGGTGGATTGGCTCACATTTGAGCCTATCATGAAACCACTACCTCTCTTCCTAGGAGGAGGTCTTTGCCAAATATAGATTAGATGTTTTTTTTATTACCCCTATTAATCAACTTTTCAAAGAAATAAAAATACAGTACAGGTGGCCTCAGTATCTGTGATTCCATGACTCATAGTTTTAAAAATCCATGGTCACTAAGGAAAACACCCCAGACTTTTAAATCCATGATTAAAGTGTTTAAGTACAGTGGTACCTCTACTTATGAATGCCCCTACTTACAAAATTTTCGAGATACGACCAGCTCCGGCCCCAAAAATTTACCTCGATGTGTGAACTCTGCCTCGAGGTACGGCCATTTTTCCACCCTGACACGTGGTCCGCAGCCATTTTTCCATCCTGACACGTGGTCTGCGGCCATTTTTCCGCCCCTGACACGTGGTCCGCGGGCATTTTTCTGCCCTGCCGCGCAGCACGCAGGCGTTTTGCCGCCCCGCCGCGCCCCTGACGCGCAGCGCGCGGGCACTTTTCTGCCCCTGATGCGCGGCACGCGGACACCAGAACAGATTAACGGTAATTACATTGAACCTTATGGGAAAATTTGCTTCGGGGTGCGACCAAATTCGGAGGGTGGAACGGATTAACCGTATTTACATTGAACCTTATGGGAAAATTTACCTCGACTTGCGACCAACTCGACTTGCGATCAGAGTCATGGAACGGATTCAGTTCGTAAGTAGAGGTACCACTGTACTTGTGGTTTTTGTCTTTTTTCTCAGGCATGCACAAAATGACAGGTGGGATTTTGTGCATGGATTTGGTCCTTTTTTCAATCTTGTTTTCTATACTTTTATTATCCATGGTTGCTAGTTGGAACAGAACCTTCACAAATTTATTTATTTATTTAATTAATTAATTAAATAATTTTTCAACCGCCCATCTCCCCCCAGTGGGGAAACTCTGGGCGATTCACAACAAACATTAAAACATAAAATATATGAACACATAAAACCTTAATTTAAAACATTACTAAAAAGAAGAAGGAGAGACCAAGAGGATGAAAAATCTGAGGCTGAAGGCAGAAGGCCTCTATGGGGCTAGCCATCCCCACGCTTGAGGTATTCCCACCCCACCCCAGGCCAGGTGGCAGAACCAGGTCTTCAAAGCCTTACGGAAGGCCAGGAGTGAGGGGGCCAATCGCACCTCCGGGGGCAGGATGTTCCAAAGAGCAGGGGCTACTGCAGAGAAGGCCCACCTTCTGGACCCCACCAGTCGTTCTTTCACTGAGGGGGTCTGAAGCATGCCCTCTCTGTGTGATCGAGTGGGACGGGTTGAAGTCATAGGGGAGAGGCGGTCCCTTAGATAACCTGGTCCCATGCCATGTAGGGCTTTAAAGGTGATAACCAACACCTTGAATTGGACCCGGAAGCAAACTGGCACCCAATGCAGCTCGTGGAGCAGAGGCATTACATGGGCCCTCCTTGGGGCACCAACAATAGCCCATGCGGCTGCATTCTGGACCAACTGTAGCTTCTGGATACTCTTCAAGGGTAGCCTCATGTAGAGCTCATTGCAGTAGTCTATCTGGAGATAACAAGGGTGTGAGTGACTGTTTGAAGGGCATCCCAATCCAGGAAAGGGCGTAACTGATGCACAACCCGAAGTTGTGCAAAGGCCCTCCTTGCCACGGCTGCTGCCTGCTCTTCAAGCAGGAGCTGTGAGTCTAGAAGGACCCCCAGATTACGCACTGGGTCTGTCTGGGGCAGCGCCACCCCATCCAGCACCAAAGATGACAAAATCCCGGAAACAGAGGAGCCATTAACCCACAGCCACTCTGTCTTACCAGGGTTCAGCCGAAGCCTGTTGTTCCCCTTTGCTCTTACAGCCTCCAGGCACTGTGAAAGGGTGGCCACAGCATCACTTACTTCACCAGGGATGGAGATGTATAGCTGCGTATCATCAGCATACTGATGATACCTCACCCCATGATGATGGATGATCTCGCCCAGCGGTTTCATGTAGATGTTGAAAAGGAGAGGAGAGAGAACTGAACCCTGTGGCACCCCACAAAGGAGGGGCCGAGGATGGGACCTCTTGCTCCCTATCACCACCGATTGGGATCGGCCCCGGAGAAAGGAGGTGAACCAGCACAAGACCATGCCGCCCACCCCCAATTCCCTGAGCCATCCCAATAGGATACCGTGGTCAATGGTATCGAAAGTTGCTGAGAGATAATGAGGGCCACATCTATAAAGCATGCATGCATAAAATGTATTAAAAATAAACAAACTTATAGAACATAAGGGTTTGTTGGAAGATATTTTGCAGATCATCTAGACCAAAGCCCTATCTGGAAGAAGATTGCTACTATACCTTCCCTTGGCTATAGTACTACTATGGCTTCCCCTGTATGCATAACTATATTGGTATAGACACACACACATCATACATACATACATACATGTAAGGCCCTTGAAGAAAACAGAAGATTGGACTTATTGTGAGGTTTCTTTTTTTACTGTGGTTGCTTCTTCCACTGCTCTCTGCGACAGGAGCAAAGAATGTTTTTTGTAGCCCCTAGGAGACAGTAGAGAGCAATCTCATAGCCAGTTAAGGTCCTGACAAGCAACATTAGTAAGAGCTCCACAGTGTAGGACAGAAGAAAGGTAGGTGTAATAGCACCTGTTAGGGAGATGACTCCTCCCTCAGGATAAAACACTTTTCTTCTTCATGGGAGGAGGTACCTTGATACCTCCCATCCATGGGGGGAAAAGGAACTTCACAATAAGTCCAATGTTCTGTATTCCAGCTGTGGCTGGAGGAACTAGCTAGGACCTATCAGAGTGGCTCCCAGAAAGATAGGAACTACTTGCTGTGCAGACTTATGAATGAGACACTAATTGTCATAGGACTTATCTCCACAAGATGCCTCAGCCAAGACCTGTGAATTAAGCTTGTAGTACTGCACAAAAGAAGAGACCAAGGACTATGTTGCTGGCCTACCAGTATCACTCAGTGGAGTATTAGTAGAGAAGCTGCCAAGGTGACTGCATTCCTAATGGAGTGGGTCATGAAACCTATGCAGGCAGCTGCAATTATAGCAGAGAATTATGCAGGCTTTGATCCATCTGAATTCATGAAAGATATCTTGTTGCGGGGGAGGTTTGCTGGGAAGAGACAAAGAGGCAGTCTGACTGATGCCAGTCTTGGTCTTCTTGAAATAAGTCTGATAACTCTTTGGACATCAAGTTTACACATCACTGCTTTTGGGGGGTGATGTCTAGAATCAGGCAACATAATTACAGTATAAGCATAGGCTCTGTGCTCTGTGAAATGGACAAGAATATGGAGTCTGTGTGTAAGACCACTGACTCTGAGACAGTCACACAGTTCCTCCTTGACCAATATGGCTGGCAGTTCTGATACCTGTCTGGCTGATGTAACTACAAGAAAGTCTATTTTCTAAGTGAGAAATATGGTTTCCACTGAGCAAAGAGGGTTAAAAATCAGACCCATCTGGAACTGGGCAGCCTCCTGAATCTAAATCAATCAATCAGTAAGTGTCACTCCAGTAGCCTACCTGGTTTCTAAGGCCAGGTAGCAATCCCAGGACAGAAATCTACGAGCAGGAGTGGCTTTATGCAACTATCTCTAGGTGTGAAGATGTACAAAGATGAATGAAACCTTGAACCCTCAAAAGGCTGATGCCAGCACTGAGACCAGACGCTTTCAGTTACATCCCTTGGGTCACATCCCCTTCCTCTTCCTCCAGTAGCAAAAGGTTTGTCACCTCTCATAAATCTGACTGTTGAAACACTGCAGTGGGCTAGTGGATGGAGGCAGCTTATAGCCAGGAGTAGCAATGCACTGCCAATCAAGCTCCATGCAACCCTGTGTCTGAGTGAAACTGGGCTCCCAGTTCTGACAGAGAAATCCCACAAAGGCTCATGAATGCCTGCACCATCTCAGAAGTACCAATGTCTTTTTGCCCAATAGGGAGCCACTGAGATGACTTCAGGTACATGTGCAAAAGGTAAGCCAGCAGAGAGCAGTAGGAAGGCACAGAGGAACCCTTGAGCCATTTTATATTTAGGGCACTCTAAGCTAAGGCTCTCTCTGTGGGGACCCAAGAGATGTTCTGGCTCAGGTTGTGGTGAACAACAGTGTAAAGTTGCCTACTGAAGAGTGACAAAACTTGCAATGATTTTGTAAGTTCACAGCAAACAAGTAGGGACAAGACTGGGCTGCAAATGCTATCAAAAAGGAACCCATTGATTGGGGGAATTGCTGGATTTTCCTGTCCTTCTCTTCAGGCTCCTAGTGAACATTAAATAATAACAGTGTAACAGGCAAGAGAATAAATTCTGAGACTGAGATCTCACAAGACAAGGATTTCCCCCAGAAATGCAAGCAATTAGTACCAAATGAGCTCACAGAGGAAAAAAACCTGATTTCTGCATTTAAACCCATGTCTTGTGGAGCTCTCATTGTTTCCAGCAACTGCAGTTCTTTGCTCAGTCATGTGTAACCTTATCTGATGCTATTCATGTTTAACCAGATCTGTAGTCTGTAACCTTGGGTTGTTTCTGGTTCTTCCATGTACATTTCTTCTTCTTGATCGTCTTATTTAGCTTTTTTTTTTTTTAACATACTTCTGTTTGATTGATAATTTGATTTATCTTTGGCTCTTAAGGGGTTCGTTGCTACTAGGATCAGAGGAGAGAGCTTGCCAAGGACTACTTACTTGATCCAGTGACAGACTCTAGATTGAGGGTGGCCTATGTGATCATTGGGGGAATGGAAAATCATACAATCACAGAATCATAGCATTAGAGGAGCCAATTTAGGCTACTGAGTCCAACCCCCTGCTTGGTGCAGGATTCCAGATTAAAACATCCCTGATAGATGGCTATCCAGCACCTATTTGAACCCATCCAGTGAAGGTGTCACCACCACCTGCCTGGGAAATCGGTTCCAGTGTTGAATTTTGTATTGGCTGAAAACTTTTTCTAATGTTCAATCAGAATCTGCTTTCCTGTAACTTAAATCCATTATTCCATGTCCTACACTATGGAACAAAAGAAAATAGGTCTTGATATTCTATGTGGTATTCTTTCAGGTATTTGAAAAGTGTTATCATATTCCCCCTTCAGTCATCTTTTCTGAAGGTCAATCATACCCAGTTCCTTTGATCCACTTTCATAGGACTTGGTTTCTAGTTTCTTGACAATCCTCATTGTACTTCTCTGAATCTGTTCCAATTTCTCTGCATACTTCCTAAAATATGGCGCCCAGAATGGTACACAGTACTCAAGGTAAAGTCTGGCCAAGCAGAATATAGTAGAACATCTAATTCCTATGGTTTGAAAATTATACTTTTGTTGATGCTGCCTGAATTGCATTTTTATTGCATTTTATACTGTTTTTATTGTATTTTAACTATTTATTTTATTTGTATTTTAACTATGTATTTTAACAAATATTTATTTGTTGTTTTTATTGTAAATCGCCCAGAGTCACTTCCTTGTAGATCAGTGGTGGATCCTTGTAGATCCTTATAGATCAGCGGTGTCTAAATTCGAAATATAAATAAATAAATTTGCCTTTGTAACAATATCACACCACTAGCTTATATTCAATTTGCAAGCAACTACAACTGCTTCAAGATTTTTTTCAGAAATAGCATAAATCAGCCAGGTGTCTTCCATCCTATACTGGTACATTTGATTTTTATTTCCTAAGCAAAGAATTTTATTTCCCAAGTGCCTCTGATAATTTTCATTCTTTTAGTCCTTTCCTTTAATCCTCAAGATCATCGTGAATTTTGTCTTCCAGGGAATTTTATCTTCCTCATGAATTTTCTTTGTCTTCCTCATGCTTTTCTCCATGACACTGCTGTCTCCCCTGTTCTTCAACTCCCTCAGCTCTCCAAGGAGACTGAGGACAACCAACTAATCCTGAGGAAGTCACATGAGTGGCTTCTGCTGTCATCTACATGGCTGTTGAAGATGACCCTTGGGGAAAGTCACATGGGCAGACCTCCTGATGTGACGACTGCTTGAATGGCAGGTTAGGGTTAAGGTTGCTGCTACTTGCAGGGTACAAAAGAAAATTCTTTGGGCGTAAGTCCTGCAACAGTGTGAAAAACCATCCAGCTAAGGATTTTCAGCCACAAAAAGTCTCATGAACAAAGGACAAGAATTCAGTTTGCTTTAATGTAGAGGCTAATACTCCCCTCCCAATTCACTCCTGACACACATACCCCATTGCAGTTAGAGCTATTTTAATGCCTAATTCCTGAGTGAGAAGGCATTTTTGAGGGGTGGTAATATCTGGACACTAATGGGCAATCCCTTCCCTTCTGAAACCAGCAGCTCTCCCTTCACCAAATCAGGAAGCAATTAGGCATCAAAATAGTCTCCATTTATGAGTGATGGGGAATTTTTCAGGACTGTGGTCTCCTCCCCAGTTGTAACTACCTAATGAGGGCATAAACATGCTCTAGCAACATTTTTTTTCAGCTATGTCTCCATGATACTGCCCTGTCTCATCCCAGCCCATGACTGAGAAAGGTTTAAGTCTTCCTTAGCTGTACTGGTGTTAAAGTAGTCCTGTCTCCCTTATTCTGGCATTGTCCAAGGCAGCCTCAAGGAGTATACAATGCTTTAGGCTTTATCACACATTACCTTGGAGGAAAGTTGGGGGATTGGTAGTTACTGGGAACAGAGGCAATAAAGGCAGGATTGGCAGCAGGTACAGCAAATTAAAGGCTGGCATAATTTCTGCTGATTCAACTCAGCAGTGCAGAAGGGCCTATGTGTATGTGAAAGAGTGAGTGAATTGAATGTGTGAGTGTTCCATGCTAGTGCATCACATTTGCCAGACACTCAGGATGACCATTATTTTCCTTTCATTAGGAAGTAATTTGTCTTTCTGTTCTACTTCCTGCTTCTCTAAGTGAGGGCCACAAGGGCATCTCATCTCTGCTGCATATTTGATAAAACACCTTCCCACTCCCCACAGGGCCATTAGCATTAACTATCCTATGGAAAGGATCCTAGAAATATTGTTTTTAAATAAATTGTGCATTTTTATTTATAATTGTTTATATTGCTTGTGAATCACTTTGAAAGGAAAATTAACATAACAATAACTGTAGCAAAATAAAATTAGATTTCAATCTGTAATGCCTTATCCAAGTTGTGAAAGATGGATTGATGAAAATAAGCTAAAAGTGGAACATTATTTTTTGATGGTCCCTCTGCTTCAAGATTATGGCTGCAACATGTTTTGGATAAGGTTATATGAAAGATTTGACTCATACAGTAGCTGGGGAGAGAGATGTTAACTGATCTGTGTTTAGAGACTCAGTCGGTAAAGTAAGAGTGCCTTTACCAGCTTTGACCAGAATACTTGTTACCCTTTTTCTTGAAAGTGCGAAGCCTTATCATAACAATTCATGGTTTTATCACTATTGAAATGTGTATAGAATGCTGATGTCAGGTTGTTGGCTGGAGCTGATGATCATAATCTTATTTTATTTACACTTGTTACTTTAAAATAGTAATTCCAAACTATAAATAATTAAAATAAAAATAATTAGAGATGTAGATATCTAAGATACTGCCTTAACGTACATTCAGGAATGGCCTTGCTCTGGGTGCTTTTTGATTATGGAATCAAGAGAGAACTTGGGCCTTTTAGTTCTGATACTGATGCTACAGAATGCTTAGAATCATAAAATTGGAAAGCAGACATTTAGGCCACGAGAGCCATCCAAATTACAGCATCCCTAACTACTGGCTCTCCAGTATCTATTTGAACACATCCAGTTAAAGGGAAACTACCACCTCTCTGGTTAATTAGTTGCACTTCTGAATTTATTGTTAAGATTTTTTTTTTCCTAACATCCAGTTGGAACTTCCTATAATTTATTATGCTATGTACTGTGGAATGATAGAGAACTTCTGGTGACATCTTTCAGGTATTTGAAGAAAGCTATACTATCTGTCTTTGTTTTTTTTCTCAGAGCAAACCATTTCCAAATTCTTTCAAGCTCTTTTGAGAGAGAGAGAGAGAATTTAGTTTCTAGTCCTCTGATCATTCTCACTGCAGGATGATTAGTTTACAGAACTGGACACAAGACTTGAAGTGGAATCTGACTAACCAGAATTAAGTGGAACAATTACTTCCTGTGATTTGAAAATGATACTTTTGTTGATGCAGCCAAAATTACATGTACTTTCCTTGTAATCACATCACATTGCTGACGCATCAGGAAGGATCAGATGCTAAGCATCTGAAAGCTAAAATCTGTCTCTTTCACACAAGTTAACCATTTTCCTTTTATTTTTATTTTGACTGGCTATTGTGGATATTTATCTTTTATTATATATTCCTGCTATTTCTTATTCCTAATGTTTACCCCTGATTTTTTTTTGCTAATTATCTTTTTAAAAAATATAGTTATATTTTGTAAACTGATTTAGGCTGTTCTTTTACAAGGAACAAATGTTTCAAAATTAAAATAAATATATTTGTCAGATTACTATACCTGTTTCTCTTTGAGCAGAAGCAACTTTTGGTCCTTGATGACAAAGTAGCGTTCCTGAAATTTGTTCCCCAGTAGCTTAGCCAATTCCTCACGGCATTTCAAAAGACCATATTTTGGGCTCTCACGTTTAGTATCTACAGCAAGACAGAGACATTGGGAATAAGTTTTACAAGGCAAGATATATTCCAAATAAATATACTGGGCAGAATCATAATTTAGCGGTTATGTGACAGACAAGTGACATCTTTTTAATCTTTAGATTCTTTGCTGAATCTGAACATATGAAGCAGCCTTATACTGATTTGGACTATTGGTCCATCTGCTCTCTACTCCAACTGACATGAGGTTCTTGAGGGCTTAAAGGACATTTATATATGCTATTACTAAAAATTCAGGGGTGAAGAATTTGGCCTGAAAGAGATTGGTACAGTCTACCGGATGGTACATTGGTACAGTCTATGCAGTCCACTTGTTAGGCCTCTCCTACTTTGCATAACTCACCTTCACTGAACGTTCTCAAGCAGAAGCTACACAGCTATCTGTTGATGATGGTTTACTTTGGATTCCTGCACTGAGCAAGGAGTTCAACTTGATAGTTTAAATGGTCTCTTCAACTCTACTTTCATGATCACAATTCTCTAATCATTCTTAGCAGAGCAGAGGATGGAGGGATTATTTCCTTGTGTTCTACACTTACTGCTCAGTTAACTTATCTGTATGTGTGTATAAAAGAGTACTGTGCATGAATGTGAGAGAATGAATTGTTATACCTGAACAGCCCAGCCATTCTTACCCCAGACCCTATCCACCTTAGAAACACAGACCTCTGGGAGCTAATCCTTGGGTAAATATGATCTTCAGCCTCAGAAAGAATTTCACACTGCTGTTTTAATGGGAGATGATAGAGATTAAACATGGGGATGTCTGAATGGAAAGTATGCATTTTACTACTAAGTTATTCCTCCTCCATAAAATACTTTTGGACATGAACTTTTATATTATATAATATAATGAACATTGGAAATTGCAATATTATGAATCAGATCACCAGGCCAGCTAGATTAGTACTATCTTCGCTCCTAGCACCTTTTCACATTTTCAGATAGAAATCATTATTATAATTTTCTCGGCTGCTGTATATATTTATTTTTGTATTAATTGTTTTAGAATTGTTTGCTGCCCAGAGTCACTTGGTTGAAATGGACAGCTATGGAAAATCAATCAATCAATCAATCAATCAATCAATCAATCAATCAATCAATCAATCTTGTACTCAAGCCACAGAGCTCAACTCTATTCCTATACAGACAAGAGATGCTATATAAAATGTCATTCTGATGGTTTTAAAAACAATAACAGGCTTATTTGTCTCTTAAATAGTAGGCTCACTCACCTGTGAAAAGACAGCTTCCTTCCTTGATGGGCACCTTTTTTACAAGCAAATATGCAGAGCTAGGTTTTGGCAACTTGCACCACTGTAGGGCCTGCTCTAGAACTTTCTCCTTGGGATGCAAAGGACGCTCTGAAAAACGATGTTCAGAAGAAGAGTTCAACGTTTAGTATATGCAGGTACCAGGAGGCATTCAGGAAACTAAACATCAGAAGAATGCCAAGGATACTTTGCACTACATCTCTACCCCAGGCAGAACAGGAGATCTGACGGAAAACTTGACCCAGAGCCTTGAGGCTGCAAGGTACTGGATGAGTTAGAACAAACTCAGATTTAATCCCAGCAAGGCAGGGTAAATGTTTGTGCAGAAACCCTCAGATGTCAAGAAAATGCTCTGTTTACTTCTGGATGGGATGGCACTCACCCTGGAGAAGATCTAGGGTTTTTCTTGGACTCAGGATCCTACTAAAGCAGCAGATGGAAACAAGAGCCTTTGGCCAGCTTCAGCTGATTTGCCAGTTGCTGCAATTTCTGGACTTGGAAGCACTGACTATACAGTGATTCATGCTTTTGTCCTCTCCTGGTTAGATAACTGCATTTTGTTCTACATGGAGCTGCTCTTGAAGATGACTTAAAAGCTACAACTGGTGCAGAGTGCAGCTGTTGACTGATGGAAGCCAGTTTATCAGAATGATAGTTATATTGTGGAAGGTGTACTTGCTGTTGCCAGGCTTCAGGACCTAATTTAAGGCACTAGCTTTAAAATGTAAGTCTCATTATGGCCCATATTCTCATTTACAGCTACACCAAGAGGAAAGTGTGCACCCAACACATGCAAGCCTAGAAGGAGCAATGCAGTTTCCCTCCAAAGGTCTGGAAGTCAGAGGCTCAGTGGATGGCTACCTTGATCACAGATCCTCACCTTGGAACAGCTTGTCTTCCAAGGTTAGGATTGCCTCTTCCTTAGTAGTAGTTTGGAAAGCAGTAAAAACTGTTTTTCTCTAGGACCTTTGGAGAGGTGAGCCTCATCTAAGGTGGACAGCAATAACGGTTAGTTGTTTAATTGCATTATGTTTTTATGGTGCTTTGTATTGTAAGCTGCCTAGAATCCATGGAGCAGACAGCATACAAATTCTTTAATAAATAAAGCTGTTCTATTTCACAGAATCATAATTTGTCCTATGAGCAACTCTTTCTCACAAGCTTGATTTCCACCCCTTTTCAGGTAATTCTCCTTCCATCATTAAATCCTTCTGGATATTTGGTGTGTAGAACTGGACACGATACTCCAGATACACTAAAACTTATTAATTGCTTGGTGGATTTTTAAAAATAAAATATGGGATAATCATAACAGCCTTAACCTTACTCAGAAAGAAAAGAAACAAACTGTTTTTACTCACCTAGCTCCCCATTATCTAAAACTTCAAAGGTCAGCCAAAGATCTGGACTAGCTGCTACATTTCTCATCTCAAGCACCTGATTTGTCAGTTCTTCTGCTCTCATTTGGGGGGAAACCTTTAGGGTAATTAAGAACAGAATTCTGATTTTCAGCCAATGCATGGTAGAGTGTATATATTAATAAACTTTAGCACAGAAATCAGTTTATATGAAACCAGTACCATTTTGTGCCTTAATGATAGTTATGAGCCCTTCCTTTTTTTCCACTCCAGAGTACCCCTGGGCAGTTTACACACAGCCAATTTATCTTGGCCTGATTTCTCTTGCACAAAAAAGCCAAAGGGTTCACTTACCTGAACACAATCCCTAGCAATAGTGGTGGCTGAGAACTCTATTGCTTACCTTAAGAGTAATACAACAGTCAGGATTCTTCTGCTCCAGGTATACCTCCAGGATGATATCACCCGCCTGTGAGAGCTGTACAGAGAAAATTGATGTGAAAGCAATGCATGGCAGGAGAAAATAATGGGCAAAACAATATCAGAAATGCTTCTCAGTAGCAGCCCCTAAATTCTGGAATACCCTTCCTCCCAAGATCAGGACAGCAATATTACTATCGGCCTGCCAGGAATTAGTGAAAACTGAGTTATACCAGAAATTAATGAGTAATTGAGTGATGTCACAATTGTGTAGACCGTATTTTCTCTGTTTTTAATCTGTTGGAATATTATTGTTTGATTTTATTATTATTTTTAAGATGTGTAAAACTGAGAGTTGGTTTGATTAGAGTGTTATAGAAATACAATAAATAAATATATGATCCAATATATTTATTTAGCACGTTTCTATACTGCATGTCCCACAGAATTGGATACTGGGAATGGATGGAAGCCATGGCCAGCTTTCTGAATGATTAGAAAGAGAATTCAAACTCCACAATGACTGTTCTTGCTATTCCTTAATCATTCTGGAAATTACTGAAACTGGACTAGAAGAGGAGGACTAGAATTTGCTAGCACAATATCTCATATATATCCCTATGATTATCCATTGCTAGTGCTGGATTATGGATACATATTCATATTCATTGTGCAGCCCTTGGGGCTGAAAAGGTTTACTATCCCTGCCTTAAGATGTTTCTTTGACTGCTGATGTTATCAGTGTATCTGCCAAGCAATATACCAAAAGGATGGGTAGTAGGCACTGTAGTACCTTCACATCCCGCCAGGTAGTAATCAAACTGTTCTCCAAGTCCATCTGTAACACCTGGTCTTCATCAATCTAGAGCAGAAGAAAAGCTACAGTAAAATACACATAAAACAAAGCTTTGTGTGATACAGGGAGGAGGAGAAGCAAACTCACATTGAAAATATGAACATAGTTGCCAATCAGGTCCTCCATCACCTTGACCTCATGTTCCCCTTTTCCATTTGTCTGGAAGAGACTGGGTGCAAATAACAGAGCGAGGTTCTTGGTGCTCATCTGATTGAGACTGACACATTTCTGGACCCTACAGTGGTAAGCAAAAGGACCCCATTAAAAGCTGATTGCTGTATCCAAAGGAGGGAAGCAGTGATGAGAGGAAAAACTAGAGTCTGGCACACTTGCAAACAGAAGCTAGTCTAGGTGTAACTATCAACAAGAAGGGTAGAGTGTCATCTACAGAGCACCCTTGAATAAGTGGGTTATCTATATTCATTTCAGTTTGGATTTACAACTGATCATGGGATGGAAAACTGTTCACTCCAGTCAATGACCTTTTTTGGGACCTGAATGAGGGAGTCCATCCCTTACAGTCCTTTTAGACCTTTTGGGAGCATTTGATATCACAATATTTTCCTGTACCAACTGCAAGAGTTTGAAGTTAGAGACACCCTGCTTCCGTGGTTCTGCTCCATCCTAAATGGATGGTACCAGCAAGTAGCAGAGGGGAAGGACAGGTCAGCTAGTGAGTTCATGTTTTTGGGGTCCCACAGAGCTCACATGAATACAAAACTTCTGGGAGGGGTCATCAGTTAGTTTGGGTTGAGCTAATAACACTCAGCTGTATATTCCCAGCTTGGGCCAAGTCAGAGATGGTACAGAAGTTTTGAACCAGTGTTTGGAGACTGTTGAGGCCTGGAAGTTGAATCCAAGCAAGATGAAGTTTGTATACAGAGGGGAATCTCTGTCTGTTCCAGAGATAACTCTGGATGGGTTGGACTGCTCCTGAAAGAGCAGGTATGTGATATGGTGGTCTCCTTAGATTCACAGTTGCTAATAGATAGGCAGATGAAAGCTTTGGCCAGGGGCCACTATGCCCAGCTCTGGATGTGTCCTTTTATTATCCTCCCTATAGCAGGAGGCAACTCATGCACTTATCACCATATGGTTGGATTACTGCAATGTGGTATACTTGGGGCTGCCTTTGAGGATCACTTGGGAACTGTGTTTGGTCCAAAATGTCATGGCTTGTATTTTGGCATTGGTAATTTGCCATTATCATATAACACATATCTTACAGTTGCTACACTGGGTACCAACAGATTTCAAGATGCAATTCAAAGTGTTGGTTTTAACCAATAAAGCCCTATGGCTTTCATCCAAGTAAGGTTATCACCATCACTGTTGGTCTCCTGGAAATGTTTGAAAACTGGATTGTTCCAGAACCACTTGGGAGTGAAACCTGTCACCACTGCACTTATTCCCATTAGATAGATTTTGCATTAGAATATTTTGTACTGGTTGAACTGATCTATGACCACTAATAATTCAGTGGCTGAATATTTAGGTGGGTAGTGACAGGTTCCAGATGTATGGATTTAAAAATTTTGACTGGCCAAATATTAGCAGACCATGTCACTGTAGTGATTTATCTCGATGGGCTGAAATGCTAGTTGATATGTAATAGAAAGTCTTGCTGAGCTGCTCAGCTAAATCCAAAACAAGCATCTTTAATGTAATTTGGTTACCTAAATTATCTTTTTCAGGCTTAGCTAAATGATTGTGCATACAGATTTCTTACAGATATGTCAAGACGTTAAAGCAATTGAAATGACAAAAAGGGAGGGGTTTCAATTATGTCTGTGAAATTGTCTGAAAGGGATTGAATTGTTTCTTCCCTCTGCACAGTTCCCCAGTTTAAATTATCCCCAAAGGGGCAGTAATACAAGGGCAAGGGAGGAAAAATACAAATAAATACAAATACAGATGAATGTATTTCAATTCATTTATTTCATTTATATTTCATCTTTTCTCTGAGAGCACAAAGCAGCTTAGATGCGGAGGTGAGGAGGTTCCCTGATTTTATCCCCAGAGTAATCACAGCCCTGTTAGTAGATTAGACTTTAAAAAGTAACTGAGTACTTGTCTTTTTGTATCTATGGTTACTGGTAGCATAGAATGAAAGATTTCCATGGGAGAATTTACTGGGGGGAGGGGGGAGGGGATTAATTCATCCTTTCCTAGTGCCAGTGCCCTGATCTTTCATGAGCATATTAACCAATGATAAATTGCATTTCTCAGATCAGATTGCATAACTCTGCTAATCTGTTGCTTTGCCTACTAACAAAGGCCTCACTAGGTATGAAAACAAACAATAACTCACATTCACAAGACACAAATTTGTATATTACTCTAGCTCTAGCTCCTGTTAGGACTTCCTTTCTCCTATGGAGTCCAGCAGACCTTTTTGGTTTACTATGTAGATTCAGGCTTCAGCTGAACCCTGGTAAGACAGAGTGGCTATGGATTGGAGGCCCCTCTGAATCCAAGGATTTACCATCTTTGTTTTGGGATGGGGTTGCACTGCCCTGGATGGACCCGGTGCATAATCTGGGGATCCTCCGGGATTCACAAGTCCTGCTCAAGGAGCAGGTGGCAGTCGTGGCCAGGAGAGCCTTTGCCCACTTTCGTGTGGTATGCCACTTACGCCCCTTCCTGAATCAGGAGGCTCTCTGGTCAGTCACTCATGCCCTGGTCATCTCTCGGCTAGACTATTGCAACGTGGTCTACATGGGGCTACCTGTGATGAAAGGCATGAGCGGGGAGGATTCTGGAATGGAGTTTCAAGGTTACAGGGAGGGGGGAAGAGACATTCCAAGGAAAGCGTCTCCTCAGCCCCCAGATGGACTGTGTGAAAGTCAAGAGGAGGAGACTGCCCCCCCCAAGGGGATGATGGTTATAGTTGCTATCATTGGGGGATTAGAGTTAGTCTGGCAAGACTCTGTCTATTAGGTGCAAGCTAATAAAGAAGCTGAGTTGAATTCTGGACTGCCTCATGGTGATTCTTGGGCTGAATCTGACATCAATCTATTGGAGTTAGTCTGGCCTTCCATTATACTACCTTTGAAGAGTATCCGGAAGCTACAGCTGGTCCAAAATGTGGCTGCACAGATAATTTTGAGTGCCCCAAGAATGGTGCATATAACACCTTTACTACGCGAGCTGCATTGGGTCCCAGTCTGCTTCCAGGTCCAATTCAAAGTGTTGGTTATCACCTTTAAAGCCCTACATGGCATGGGTCTGTGAGACTAGGCTGAAGCTGCCATAACCTAAAGATGAAGCAGGCATGTAAGCAGGGAGGACAAAAGCCAGGAAACTTATC
Organism: Python bivittatus; assembly: GCF_059951505.1. NCBI lineage: Eukaryota > Metazoa > Chordata > Lepidosauria > Squamata > Pythonidae > Python > Python bivittatus. The sequence continues at coordinate 10,182,990 of NW_028277124.1, read as the reverse complement.
TATGGGATCCCTTCGGGGAGGTAGATAAGAAGGAAGCAAGTCATTAAGGAAAAACAAAGGGCCTGAACCAGAAAGAGGAAGTTGGGCCTGAGCACATGATCTGAACCAGAAAGAGGAGGTTGGGCCTGAGCACATGGAGGCCCTTGCCCCAATCCCATCAACTTGTACTTTTGGGGATAAAAGGGGTCCGAAAGCCCGCCCACTCTGAGTCGTCTGAGTCATCTGAGTCGTCTTGGTCATCTGAGTCATCCAGACTTGGCGGCTTCCGTCCCTCTAGCTAGTGCCTGGCGGCCTAGTTGGGAAGGACGTGGGTAAGTGTGTGTGTGTGTGTGTGTGTATGAGGAAGAGCAAATATACCTTGCAACCAGTAAAGTTTTGCTGTTACTTTAAATTCACTGGGTCTCCGTGTATTACAAAGAACCTCTCGTGCACCAGTGTTCGGTTGGAAGTGATTTGTGTGTATCCCCAATTATTTCCCGGCTGTTGACCAGGGCTGTGTGTCTGTCTGCTCCAGCCGCACCTATCTGGAAACCCAGGTAGAAAGCAAGGGGGGCTGACAAGATCCATGTGCCTCAACAGGCTGTGAGTGTGTGAGTGAGTGACCATAAGCCGAACCTGGGAGCAGTGTCTGTAACAGGTCCAGGTTACCTGAGAGGGCATGTTGCAGGTCCCATCAGCGAGAGAATGTTGACTGGCAGGGCCCAGGAGGAGAGCCTTCTATGCTGTTGCTTCCACCCTTTAGAACATTCTCCCCCAAGTGGTACAGCAGGCCCCTACCCTACTAGCCTTCCAGAAAAACCTGAAGACCTGGCTCTGCCAGCTTGTGTGTGGGGATAACAACTCTACCCAATCCTGGGGGTGGCTAGCGCCTCGATGACACTCCCTGAGCGATCACCAATTATTTTGGAACTTTTTATTTTTTATTTATTATTGTAATTTTGTAATTTTAATTGATTTTAATTGTTTTGTAAACCACCCAGAGTCATTTAACGAGATGAGCGGTGACAAATTCGATAAATAATAAAATAATAATAATAGATTGGACCCTATGGTGATAATAAGGTCAGCTTACTTTCTAGGACTGCTGTAAAGATGGCTAAAATAGTATATTTATTTCCTTTTTTGTATTTGTATCACACGTTTCCTCCAAGAGCTAAACTACCTTTATGTTCACCACAGCCTGTCATGTAAGACCTTGGGCTGCAAGAAATTGACACGACAAGAAAGACTCTGAAACTATATAAATACTAAGAATTATTATGTGTTACTGATTTCTATAGGCTTCTCATAGCCTCATACAGGCCCTTTCTAGCATTATCTTCATTTTTTGCCAAGTTTAACTGCCATGTTTGCAGAGCATTGCAAGATATTTGGAAGCATCTCATTGAATACAAAGGGAAAGGCTAGCTGTTCGTCTCTATCTCCCTACTATCTCCTCTTCACATGGTTATTTAGCTTAAGGCAGTAGTGGTGGCAGCAGTGAGGGGGTGGGGGTGAGCGTTGGAAAAATCTCTTAATAACAGCAACCAACATGCAGGGCTTTGGGAAACAGATTTAGGTACCAACAGAAGAGAATATGTATAGCTCAGGGTTGAACTGTGGAGTCCTTGGGGTTCTCTGAGCTTGGTTGTTTTCTTGCAAACGTTTCGTTACCTGGCTAGATAACATCTTCAGTGCTAGCCTGAAGATGTTACCTAGCTGGGTAACAAAACGTTTGCAAGGAAACAACCAAGCTCAGAGAACCCCAAGGACTCCACAGATTTAAGTCTCAGAATATCAAAATGGTCCCTGGGAAACAGATTCAAGTCTAAAGTTCAAAAGACCAAGTGTAGTAAACTACCCTATGGAAAGTACAACTAGTTACAGTAATAGCTTGGTTCACGAACGCTTCTGTTCATGAACAATTTGGTTTGCAAACAGCAACTTTTGCAAAATTTTGCTTCCGTTCGTGAACTCCGCATCGGGTGATGAACACGACCCACGGCCATCTTCCCTGCTCTGACACGTAGTCGTGGCTTCCTCTAGGCGAGATCACGGTCGCAGACAGACACTTGCTGTGAAGCTTTTTGGTGTCACCTCAAGCAAGGTTAGTGTTCTCTCTCTTCATACTGTACTGTACTGTACTTTGTTTCATATTTTTGTGGTTAAAAAAAATATACATATGGTTCAGAAGGGATTAACCTTTTTTTTTTTTTTTTGTCTGCGCTTAGTCATTACTGACCCTGCAGTGACTGCTTGGACGAGTCCTTGCAGTTTTCAAGGCAATTGTTTTGGAAGTTGTTTGCCAGAGCCTCCTTCCTAGAGCAGAGCCCAGCTGGCAAGCGCAGGAGGCAGGGTTTCTGTTGCTTTGCGCCCTTTTCGGGCGAGCGCGGTTTTGCGTTTTTACCGCCAACTGCTCCCGACTCCCGTGCAAGCGCCATCAGCATTTTTCCTCCCACCGGAGTGAGAGTACCCATTTATCTACTCACGTGAGTTTTCGACCTGTTGGGTTGACAGGAACTGGGGAGGAAACAGGAGCTCACCCTGTTTAGCGCGAAGGCTGGACTCGAACCGCCGAAGCATCAGCCATTTCTGGCCGGCAGCTTTCAGTGTCATTAAGAACCTTATGGGAAAATTTGATTTGGCTGGCGACCACGTTCGTAAGGGTCAGAACGGATTAACCTTATTTACATTGAACCTTATGGGGAAATTTGATTCAGTTCGTGACCAGAATCGTGGAACGAATTAAGTTTGTGAACCGAGGTAGCACTGTATATGTTTTTGCTATTTATTGTCCTCAATTTATTTCTACAGAGTTCAAATTACAACATTCTGCATTCTATAGTCTTAGTCTCTGAAACAAAAGTATCCATATATCTGAGGGGCACTTTGAAAAAAATAAATAAAAGCATCTGCCATGGGAGTTCTGACATGTACAAGTGACATTTTTGCAGTAATAAGTGAGAGAGAACAGACTAACCGGTACAAGTGGCCAATCAAAGCAGCCAAAGTTCTGCGGTTGAGATGGGGCAAGCGGTTTATCAGCTCCTTGTATCTCTCCAGGCGCTGGGACTTCTGGGAAATTTCTGAAAAGAAGAAACATAGAATTAAATTTTGGTGACTGCATTTTGCATAAAATCAAAATATGTCCTACACTGATTAGAAAGTTGATGTACATTTTCCATATAATTTGTGATTTTTCTACCTTAATTATTGCAAGAGATTGATAGTTGCATATAGAGACCAGGGGACAAGTAAAATGGGTGCCAGAAAACAAGGTGTATGACTTGTCTAGAAGAGGACTGTGGAAGACAAGTACAGTTCCTGAGCATTTTCTTCTGTTATCATCTGTTGGAGGTCCAGATTATTCCTTAAGAAAAAGTATATATTCTAATTTTCCTCCCTTTCCTATTTCTCTTTTGTCAGTGAACAATCTTGCTCAGCTAGCCCAGACTTTTTTTGATTGAAGATCTCTGCACCATATGCACTCAAGATACATGGTCCATCTTTGAGTTTTTTTTACAGCAAGCGTTGGCAACTTTTTTATGGCTGTGTACATACTTTTAATTTAAAAAAAAAGCCTTCTGACAGGGAAGCAAGAGGACAGCCTGGAACCCAGACAGGGAAGAAATCTGCAGCCCCAGTTTTAGTAGTTTTGCTTTAGTGATAGCTTCAGATAGCTTTAATCCCCCCAAGCCCTATGACTCCTTTTCTACCCATTCTTTCATCTTCTAGAAAAACTGAGAATATCAGCTTGATTTGGAGTTTTCTGATGTTCTATGGGAATTTTAAGGGGTGACATTGGTGTCTAAAACTTTTTCAAAAGTCCAAGAAAATTGCGCAAACCATAGTTGACATTTTTGCCACTGAATTTCAGTGATATCATCTAGGAAGGTCTGGGGGAACTCTAGGAAAGATTCTGGATGGGCAGCATGCACTCTGCAGGGCACAGGTTGTCCTCCCCTGTTTTGAAGTATAGATAAAAACATGTTATCTCAAAAAATAATTTTAAGCTTAAAAAACTGTTTCCCAGGATTTACAATGATGATCAATTCCACAATGTTGTGACTCAAAATAAAGATTCAAGAATATGGCAGCTTCACTATGAAGTAGGTTTTCTGTATACAACTCAAAAAGGTGGTCTGCTGTTCTACAGGCCCAAGCGCCTTGTTAACAGTAGGACAGTATAAGAAAGAAGGGTGAAACCTGCAGCCTCTTTCCACTGGGGATGTAAACGTGTAGTGAAGATAGTATCCTCCAGCTCCCGGAAAAACCTCTTTAACACATCTGTTACATCCTCAATGAAATTGTCACTGATCCGCAATTTGACGTTTCGTGCATCTCGTCGGAACTCCTCCATCAAAATCTTGATACGAGATTTTGCTCCATTCTTTCGATAAATACCTTCATGCTGCAACCCTGATGGGGAAGAAAGGGAAATAGGCTTTAATATCATATTAAATATCATATTAAATATTAATATATGTAAGCACAATATCATAATCCTCACCCATGTATCAAAAAAGAGAAACAAGCATGGAACAGCTGCTTCACTGAATCCAAGCAATGCTGCTATCTGCAATGCCTTGCTGTCCTGCTGGCTACAGAATAGGCACTGGGCAGTGCGGGTCCAACTCTCCTCTCTCCTTCTTCCTTGAGCAGGTGATGGCTGGCCAGCAGCTACCCTATAAGTGGCACTTAGAGCAGTGCACTGAGAAACAATGCAGCATCACTGGAGAACATCCTTAGTGTATTAGCTCTACTGCAGTTGGCTAGCTGCCAGTTAAGAGGGTGAGTGGTGACACCACCACTCGGGAAAAGTGCACAGTGAAAGTGAATTGGCAGAAGATTCAGAGGGAAAATTGGCAGCGGATTCTCATTCCACTTCAAGTGTGGTAGATATTCTGTGCATGCCCAGGGGAAAAGGGATCTGACTTGCAAACACCAGATTTGGCTTTCATGTCCAGTGTTTTGATAGATCCAGCTTCCCCAATGGACCTTTTGCTGGAATTTGCTTAACAACCAGGTGATTTGCTTAACGGCAGCATGATTAGCTTTACGGCAGTTGTAAAAAAGGTTGCAAATCGTGATAATGTGACTGCGAGGGTGGTGTGACAGTTTGTGACTGTCATAAGTGTGAGTACAGGTCATAAAGCACTTTTTCTGAGGCTGTCGTAACTTCAAGCTATCGTTAAAATGAACGGTTGTTAAGCAAGGACTACCTGTAGAACCGACTACTCGGAGGTGGTGGACTCCCCCAGTGGCATTTAAACAGATGCTAAATGGCCATCTGTCAGGGACACTGTAATAGCCCCCAGGCGAAAGATTGAATTAAATGTTTTCCAAGATCACCTCCAACCCTAACATTCAATGATTCTGTCAGCTTCTTTGAAATGGCTAGGCAAGAAATTGGCTTAGTTTTCTTTTTGTTTTAATAATAATTTTTATTAAAGTTTACAAATGCAAAGACAAAAGACTAATACAAACTAAGAAGAATATAAAAAGTAAAGAATAAAGTAAAAAGTGCAGAGAAAAAGATAAAAGAGAATAGAAAGAAAAGAAGAAAAAAAGACATATAAAGAAATGATTCCCCCTCCCTCTGGACAAGTATAAACAACTTCAGTAACTTAACACCTTTTCTAATATTTCAATAAAAAATCTCTTCTCATATCTCATCTCTTATTAATAAACAAATTGTAAAAACTCATCATTCAGTCCTAATCAGCAAAAGTCCATTAAGAGCTATCAGAAATAATAACATGTATATTTTCACCTTAATCAAATAAATGTTTGTATTGCATTTTGTATTCCAATTTATCACTTTCTCTGAAAAATAAAGCAAAAGAAATCTCTCCCCATATCTTATCTGTTGTCTATAAACAAATCTTTAAAACTTCTTAATTCAGTCCTGGTCAAAAAAAAAAGTTCCAGAAACCACAACATATATATTTTAACCCTAGTGGAATAAATCCACATTATAGTCCTTCCATTTACTTTTAAAACACTTGATCTTTAATCCCTTCAAATAATGTCCCACAAGTTGATTTCTTATCATTTTCTCTTTGTCTCTTCTCAGAAACATCTTCACTAGTTTAACATGTCTCTTTTGTAAATCCAAGATAAGAAAGCTTCCAAGTCACTCTTCTGATTTATTATTTGTATGTCCCCTTTAATTATTAAGACATCAACCAGTTACATTTGTAAATCCAATGTGGCATCTTTTTCCATATTATTCTTGTAGTCTGGCATTTTGAAGTCCATTCTCAGATCCACGTTCAGATCAGCCTGTCTCTATTTTGTCCAGTAAAATCTGTTTCTCTTCTGTAGCCTCTGTTAAATCCATTTTTATAGTGGCAGACAATATTAAGAGTAATTTCTGAGTACATTGTTCCCAAATATCCTTGATTTCTTCTACAGTCAAATAGTATTGCTCCATTGTATTAATGGGTCTCTTCTCCTTTAATTGTAATCTTTAGTTCTCTCTGGTTCCTTCTATACAACCTTCAAAGTCCCCTCTTATTTTCCAATCAACAAAACTTTCCCATGGGAGGATTTCTTACAGTTAATTTCAAAATCTTCATATATATTTTTATAAAATGTTGAACAACCCACAGGAAATATTCTTTCAAGTCCATCTGGCCTTCCAAAATCAACATTCTAGTCCCCCTTTTGCTGTTTTTCAAGAGTAATTTGTTTTCTTTTTAATCCTTAAACTTACATGAAACTTCTTTCATCAGGATAGAAGGATCCCGGTATAATGAAACTTGGCCTTCTGAAGGTTCTTAACATTCAAAAAATAATTACCAGGCAATTTCCTAAGGTGATTAAGAGAGCAAATGGGCGAACCCAGTGTCCTTTTGAAGGCACTGAACCATGGCTTAGGCAAGATGATTTTCTCCCCAGTTCCCAGAGCTCTAAAACCCACCGGAGACTGCCATTTTACAATCTCTTCGCAGAGAACCGCTGTATGGTACAAACTTGTGGGTGACCCTAGTCTTCTCCTTAAACCAGAGAGGAGTTCCGAGGAGCCGATCCATTCAGTGACTCCTCTTTCTGCTGTGGCTGTTGTCCTCCATTACTTCTCTGAAGTGTAGAAACTGGCTCAGTTTTCCAAGGACACAAACTGAGCTAAGGAATTACTGTAGAAAATCTATTAAGCTATTATGAAAAAACTCTATCAACTGTTGTGTATCAAATGCAAGCCTTATTTATAGTGAAATCAAGGTTCACACTCTTGTGCCTTATTTTCTTGCCCATGCAGTGTAATAGGCTTAAAGCCACTCTCTTTCAGGCAAGAGGGATGGTTTTTGGCTTACTTTGATCACAATAAAGTATAAGTTATTTTTGGCTGATTGAAGTTACCTCTGAGTAACTTACCATACTGGGTGATAAAGGAAATACAACTGCTCACAATAATGGGGATGCCATTCCTGCTGAGCTGCTGGTCTTGCAAGGCATTCCCTTGGCTTCCTGCTGAATTCTGAATAGCTATGCACCATGCTGAAAAGTCTAGCCGTGATGGCCCTTGAAGACAGAATGTCCTAAAAAGGAAGCATGAATAAATGTGATTACAGAAATCAGATGCTACTTTCTGTTGCCTGCTAGTGGTGTTTTGCATCCCTGGAGAGTTGGCCCTATTGTTCACTGTAACATTATCCTCTTACTCTAGGATGTCCTCTCCTGTCCCAAATATTCCACTGTCTCATCACAGTCAACACTAACTGCTCCCTGTGGTTCTGTATTCCCAGACATCATTCCACCTCAATAATCAGCATGTCTTTAATATGGCCTTCTGCAACAGAATGTCACTGCCCATCCCTGCATACAAATTAATCTTTAAAGTCATAACAGAGACTATAGTTGCTTTGAATCCAGATACTGACCACCAGGACACAGAGACTATGTGACCAGTGTTGTCCTACTGGGGACTCATCAGGCATAGGCAGCCAGATGTTATTCTATGGGGTTCAAACCCCTAGCAGGAATTGAGTCTCAAGTGTATCTGAAAGCACTACACATTATACACTGTGTAAAATAGAGGAATTTTTGTAAGTCATGTAAAACCCATACATGGGGGTAAGACATAACGTAACATCCATGTCTCTCTGCTGTGAGAGGTTAAGGAAAGGTGGACTGTATATACCACTCTGGTAGACTTTGAATCTAGTATAGACTACTTCATTCTTTTTGCTGGAAGAAAGAAATGAACAAGAGAGTAAGATAAGTTTCAAGTTAATTTATAGGTCTCCAAATATGAAACAAGACAAAGACAAAAGTATCTTTAATTAGAAATAGTTATGGAAGGTCCTTGAGGCCTCATACCAAAAGCTTTATTTTCTAGGCCACCAAGGAAATTTGCCACAGTTGCTGGCCTGCCTTCTGCTATACTTCAGCCCCATTCTTGTGGTTGGCAAGAATGAAGATAGGCAACAGGGTGTTCAGATACAGCAGTATGTCCCTAGACACTTCCCTGTCTATACCATGTTCCCTGCCTCCACTTGACTTTTTAAAAAGTACCAGTAATATAGTCAATTTGATTTATGTGTACTCCATCTGGTGATGTATATAAGAAATCATTGGACTGACAGAAATTGATAAGTCATTCTCCCTTTTCAGTTCAGTTTCCTAGGATATACAATCCAACTATGTTTTCCTCCTTAATATTTCCAACTTTGGTATTACAATCTCCAGCCACAACCAGCACCATCTTGCTTGCATGTTCTGTTGATTTCAGATTGAATTTGACCATAAAACTCATCAACCTCCTCTTCTTTTGCATCAGAGGTTGGAGCATAAACTTGGATAATTGTCATATTAAAGGGTTGTTTGTGAAGCCCAGTTGATAGTATTTGGTCACTGACTGCATTGCACCCAAATATTGTCCTTGCTATATCCTTCCAGTCAATGAAAGCAAAACCATTACTTCTCTGTTGTGTCCTGAATAGTAAATAGTATGATCCCAATTCCAGTCCTTTTCATTTCAGATGCCTAAGAATTCAATGTGTAGTCAATTCATTTCATCTCACTATTTTTCCTATGTTCGTGCTTATGTTCCATGTTTATAACTCTGTTTTTGCAGCTTCAGATTTTTTTCCTGCATGGCAACACCAGCAACTGACATCCTGCAGGCAAGCCACATCATGAACGCCACTAATGCTCTGAAAGATCCTCAACTCTTCCTCAATAGTATCTTGAGTGCCATTTGACCAGAACGGCCCACGATCCAGCAGTATATTATCAATCACTTTATATTTTCTATCCATGCGGTTTTCTTGGTAAAATACAGAAGTGGTATTAGCTTCTCCCACGCAGTATGAAATGATGCCTGTTGTCACTAAAGCGATCATCCATCTTCAGCATCTTCCTATATTGCTCCTGCTCACTTGTTTAGCTGGCAGCTGGATGACCTTCATACCTTGGGTGACCCTGCTGCCATTAGGATGACATACACTCTCAGCATTTTTTGCTCATCACACCACCCTCCATGATGAGACAGCATCACAGACTTGAGGGGATTTGCCATCCTAATGACTGACAAATCCCTAAAATTTTGTTACTACTATCTGTTATGACCAGATAGGTGTTAAGTGATGGATTTGTAGAGGGTCAAGATTCCATAGCTCAAGAAATGCTCCTTCCTACGTAACTGTAATCACTTAAATGATAGAAAGGTGCAGGTTTGTTTATCTAAGGACCCTCCTGCTTATATAGCTCACCTGCCCATTTCCACCAGGATCAGCATCTCTTTTTTCTCTGGACCATCAGCAAGTGGAACAATACCTATAGTAGAAAGCATTACATGAAAAAATTGGAAATACAGGAATGTGTGAACCATCCATTTTTAGCAGTTGAAATGAGGCTGTATTCAGGGCCAGCTTTAAAAAAAAGTTTGTAACTTACAATCTATAACTTCAGTCATCAGCAAAATTACAAAATAAAACCCTGACAGAGATCCCAATAGAACATACAGTGCAACAGAACATGCTGTATTGTTTCAATGTACACTCAGCTAATGGGTTTTTAGAGTATCTACTCTGCAAAGTAAAGATGGGAGAACAGTGTGGTACCATGTGTGTAATGGAATGTTTCATGTCTGAAAGAAGTAGCTTGAGATAAAACTCATCTGTTTTGCCAGGATAGTGCTAAGGGAGATATAACTCTGACAGAGATCCCAATAGAACTTGCAATATGCTATATAGCTTCTGAACCAGGAAAATGTCTATCAATACACATATTTTTCGGTTTTTCTGATAAGACTGTCCTGGATATTGAGTCAAAGGAAATCAAACAGTTAAAAGCTACTATTAATATCTGAGTCCCTTTGGGTATAGATGGTTGGTGCTGCCCTTCTTTCATTTGTCAGAGAAAAGTCTGGACTCACTGAGCTCCTGAAGCTGCCGCAGATTGATGCTGTCCTCAACTGCTCCCTCTTCTTCTGGACAGATGAAGAGGTGAAACTTCTGCAGGATGAAGAAACCTTGAAGCCACTGATTGGGATTTAACATGGATTTGTAGCAGAGTCTACCTACTTTTTGGAATTCATAGCCCAGCAGACAGTGACAACTGAGAGGGGTGAACCACTGCAAAGGAAGATGATACCAGTTCTGAAAAGGTTATGCTGGCCAAAACATGAAAACTGATGATGGTTGTATTTATTTATGTATGAATAATTTATTATTTATTATCAGATTATCCTATCTGTCACAGTAGAACATCAAAACAGGTTAGTTCTCACACAAAGTTAAAACACGAATACAATTGAAAGTAATTAAATTAATATTACAAACTTAAAGGTGCAATTTTCAACTGCACAGCAAGTCAACTAAACAATTTAAAACAGAAGCAGCAGCAGCAATATGAATAATAAAAATTCCAACTCAGAATGATTTGTTATATGCTTTATGTCACACTAAATGTTCCAAGCATTGCCCGGCAAGTAGTTTATTACCATATGAAAATAAAGTACTGACAAAAATAGCATATGCACAAGCTGTGAGAAGAACAGCAAATTAATACAGCTGTGTGGGAAGACGGTTTTAATGTATAGCTATATGGAATGTACCTATGCAGTGAACCCAGCTTGCAGAGATTCTCCACACAGGATGCTTGGGAATATTTGAGGATAAAGCAAAACAACCTTACCTATTGACTGTTGAGTTTATAGTGCACTGATACATGATATGTTATGCTAGAAGAGGAGGTGCCCCCTCGCCTCTGAATTTCTAGTGAACATTATTTCTCCCCATTACCTTGCCAACAGCATTGGCCCAGGACTGTAGACTACTGGAATCATCAGCCACCAACTGCTGTATTCGTTCATTGCTCAGATACAGTTCTAGCATGAAGCAGAACCTGTTTGTAGCAAACAAAAATATCACTGAGAATAGATGTTCAGTAATTTATCTACTAAGACATTAAAAAATAAGACAAGAAACCATTGCATAATGGGGAAATTAATCTTTTAATCTTAATTTTGAAATTTATTTTATATATTATAATCTATTGCCATCAATGACCAGTCAGTGTGACAACAGAAATACAAAGACACTACATAAACACCACAACCAATAAAATATGCAACATAATATCAAACTAGAGGATGTGAGGACTGAATGAGCTATCTACAATTTGTAATCTAGCTGATGTCTAAAATCAAAATGTTAATAGTCGTACAAGAAAATAAAATAAAATGTCTTATGTCCATTGGAAAGAAGTTTAGACATATAACCAATTTAATTTAATATAATTTATTAAAACATACAGTTGTAGATCAAAAACAAAACAGAAGGTTGAGATGAGAATAAGAATAAAGGTATTCATACTTAAGACTAAACATATCTAGCATACAGTCAGGTCCAGTAACTTCTTTCATTGCAATAGCACAAAATTCGCCCATATTCTGGAAACTTCATGGTCCTGCTGATTTAGAAGGTAGCACACAATTGCTGTGTGAGATTGATCTGGGTAGTTCTGATAGGAGGAGAGATTAGCCCTACCCACCAAGGATGGTAAATAGGGCATTTCAGAAGTACTGTATGTGAGTTACTGTCTCGACTCTGGAATCTGAACAGATACATAAGGAACTGATAAGGAATGTCATTAAGTCTTCATGACATTTTCACTGTTGGAAGAGCATCCAAGTGTGCAAGTATGAAAACTCTCCTATACAATGGGACAAGTGGTTAATAAAAATATATAGGGATGGTAAAGGGAGGTTGTGAGAATTCATTGTAGTGGAGATGTGAGATATTAGTTCTGTCTCTTTGCATATCAAGGTAAAAAATTCTCTGCTTGAACTCTCCAAGCTTTATTGATGCCTAGCATAGATACAAACTGGAGGCTGAGGTAAACGAAGTTGACTGTATTTGTTTCTTCCAGGGAGATGGTGTTTAACTGTCAGTAGTAACTGGGCTAAAGATTCACCACCAAGATCTGTTTAAGTCAGTACTTCAACCTGCAGAGACATAAGTGGGACTTGACAGAGGTGCATTCAAGAAGTGCATTAGCAATAGAGCAGAGGACACAGAGCAGGAATTTCAGAATTAGATAGGAGTGCTTCCAATTGGATTATAGGCACAGCACTATGCACCATACAACAAATATAATATAATCAATTTTATTTCGGTCATAGACCAGCATACACTATACAACAAAATATTTAACTTTTCTTCCTTCTCAGGAGAATCTGGTATCTTTGTTTCAAGATATAAAAGGTTTTCGGGGAATGGGGATCATTTGGAAATAAAAACAGGACAACTGAAGTCTAGAAGATGTTACAGACTTGGTGAGCAATTAGCATACCAGGTATCAGCTGAGAGTGGATTTTCATAGCTACTGAATAGAATTGTCTACTGAATGGGTAATATTGGTCCAGAGGTCTGACAAAAGAAGTGACATGTACTCCTCATTTTCTCTACCTGGTAGATCTTAGGAGAGGAGAGATTAGGGTGGCATGAAAGTCCCTATAAAATTTGCAGTATAACAAAACATGTGTCCATGTTCTCAGTTGCCAGGGAGCTACAGGGAAACACACATCCCAGGCAGGTGTCCATCTTGTACAATTCAAGAATCAGAGCATGGAAATCCTGTTGAAAGTATTTGGGGGAGAATAAAATAAGAAACAAAAGTGATATTATTGTCAGGGTTTATTACAGACCACCTGGCCAAACAGAAGACAGAAGTGAGGGCTTTCTGCATCAGATGGCAAGTCTTTCAAAGAGTCTTAAGATAAATCTTGCACTAAAGGGGGATTTCAATTATCCTGATAACTACTGGGAATCTCACCCTGCCAAGAATCAGAGATGCAATAATTGCTTTTCTTTTCTTGCTGGTAATTCATTTATCAGAAGGTGGAAGAAAGAACAAGGTGTCTGGTATCTGGACCTAATCCTCACCAACAAAGAGGCAGTGGTTCAAGAAGGGAAGATGACATGCACCTTGGGAGAATACTGATCATGTTATTTAATTTGTGATATCCAAAGAAAGAGCAATTCAGAAGAGTCAGACCTGCATACTAGACTAGAAATAGAAGGAGGGGGAATATAATCAAAGAAGAATACAAGTTAATCTCCAGAAACCATAGGAATTGCATCAGGAAAATTAAAGCTCTGAATGAAGTGAGGCTTGCAAGAGATACTAGAAACACCAAAAATGAAATAAAAGAAAACAAAAACAAAGAGAGTATAGGCCACTGCAAGGAGAAAGTGATGAAGCAATAATGGCTGAAAAGGCAAAATGTTTTAAATTCCTATTTTATAACTATCTACTCTCAAAAGGGAAATGAAGCCCTAGCTTAAAGCTACTGGGCTGAAAGTGAAACCATCCTCACTGAAGAGCAGGCAGGTTTTAGAGGAGACTGATCAACTCTTGAGCATTATTTGGTTTGTCACCATTTAACAGAGGAATATTCTTCTTTACCCAAATATTCCCTTTTTGCAGCCTCTGTCAATTTTAAATCTATAATTTATATATAGATTTAGATTTAAATCTAAAAAAAGAAAGTTTTTTACTTATTTCCAAGGGAGAGGCTATGTGAATCTATTGATAGAAGGCTGCTTCTACTCATTCAGTTCCCCCCTGAGGCAGGGGTGTATTCTTGACCCTCTTCTATTTAACTTGTACATCAAAGCAATAATCCAGGCCCCTTCTGTCCCCACTGATCACTCCCCACTATTAGCAGGTTGAGTGGTTCCAGTTCTTCTATACTCAAATAACATCATGGTCCTGTTTGTCTGCCAGCTAGGAATGAAAAGGATAGGAAGGTCTGGTCTCTTTTTGATTAAGAAAAAACTAGTAATAAACAAGTAGAAAACAAAAATCCTAGCTTTTCCAATGAAACTATCATAAAATTCATAACTGGAAAATCAGTGGAAATGGTATTGAGCAGTTACACACTTATAAATACCTTAATGAGCTGGTCATTATCCTGGAGATAATAAGCATAGCCCCTCAGCTATCCTGAGCTTTTTCCACTTGAAAAGAGCTCATTTTACCCCTGCAGCTTGTAAGGTCTTTGTAGCCATGATCTCCCAGTTGCTTCATGATGTCCAAGTTTGCATTTTAGAAAACTTACATCCTTAAAGCTATTCAGTTTAAGCTCCTTAGAGCTCTTCTTGTAGTCACAAGATGCATTAAAATGCTGTACTTTGTCTAGAAATGGGTTTATTTATTTATTTTGTCCCCGCCCATCTCCCCACAATGGGGGACTCTCCTTAGAGGCTAAAACTTAGTTATAATCTTTTGGCTAAAGTTATCTTTTTTCCCTGTGGGTCTGGCCTCCCTGTTCATTACAAATCCCTTTAAGACAACCTAGATAAAGAAGTAATTGGCAAGCTTCACTACTTATTAGGAATAATTAAAGGATCTGGGAATGTTTAGCCTATAGATAAAATGACTGAGGGAGATATGATAGCAGCAAAATTTTATCTTGCCTTTGTTACAATGTTACATTCCTTGAAGGTGACTGATGAAAGATGCCAAAGCCAGAGAAGTAGCAATATAAAAGTTATTAATACCAAAAAGAGATCAAGCCCTTTCAGCCTTGTGTTATACTTCTTATTGCAGGTCCTGGCTTCTTCCCTCTGGTTAGTTCCAAAATCTGGATTGGCTCACTTGTCCTTAAAATCTGTCTAGGATTGGAGAATGGATTACAATAGAACATTGTGGAGTCCAAAGGTTATCTTGGAGAAACAGAGAACTGAAAAAGAGAAGGAACTTACCCAAAATATGCAAACAGCTTGGAAGACAAAGAGGGTAGAGATGTTCCTGCAAGCCCTGGAGTTGGCATGGTTGCAGACTAAAACCATGGCAATAACTGACTTTAACTCAGTGCAGGGTGTTGCAAATGGCAGCAACATGCTACAGATCTTGTACAAATGGTAATACAGATAACTGGTAATACTGAGGAGTGATGAAGGGGACAGACAAATGGTTCCGATGAATCCCCAAATAGATCCTTAACCTTCCACCAAACGATCTGCTCTTTTTGACAGAGATGAATCCAGTGTTGCCTCATTGTTTGGTATCATCATGAGGCATACAAACATAACCTTAGTTCAGCAGGGGTAAGGAGGAGAAAAACTGAATATATCGAATTTCCACAAACCTGTCTGTAGAGCCAGGAGTAGCCAACATGTCTGTTCTGTTCACTGCCAATGAAATCACATCTGCCACTTCAATCTTCCCTGTTGGCTCAGTACTCCTTTCAGTTTCATAGAAGAGGAAAAACTTTTCCAGTGAGCACCAGATCCTCCGAAACTCTACACAAGAGAGACTGTTAGCCAAAGCCATTGTTCCATTATCCATCAGTTATGGATCCCACAATACTTGGACTTACCATCTCTGCTTCTCTTAATCACTTTGGCTGTGGATGGGGCTTTGTATAAGTAACCACAATGGACAACTGGTTGTGTGATTTCATTGTAGATCCCTTCTAGATACACAGACAGACAGACAGACAGACAGACAGATGATTTAAAAATAAATTGTCTTTGTTCAAAGCCAACAGACTTTTAAGCTTTGTTTTATGTTTCCAAGAGATAATTTTTCATAGTAGGACAGAAAATATAAGTTTGGTGGGAGATAGTGAATAAATTTCAACCACAGACATACATGCTTATATGGCATTTAAAGAATTTATTGCTAAGCCTGGCTGATGTCAAGAAGATAATACACATAGACTTGTTTGATCAAGGAGGGAATTGCAATTACTTTTAAAAAAGACTGGAAACCCTTTATAGACTTTCTGCTGAAAATGGATAAAAATAAACTGCTGGTTTTGGGATTTATTGATTAAAAAGGTTTGTTTATGGGAAGAAGGGAACCATGATATGCAATATGGGAGGGTGGAAATGGTAATTACTATGTAATTGCTGCAAAGAAGATCGGAAGTTGCTTCTTTAGGTATCTTTCTTTTTCTTGCTTTTTTGTTATTCGCTTTTTCTTTTACCCTTTTATAAACTTTTTCTTCTTCTATGTTTCTTTAGTTTTTTAAATCTTTGTAAAATCTTCTTTTAATAAAAATTATTTTTAAAAAAGAACATAATGCATAGCAGTAGGTGAGGAAAAAAACAGGGTTTAATTA
The DNA here is from genome assembly GCF_059951505.1 of Python bivittatus. Lineage (NCBI taxonomy): Eukaryota > Metazoa > Chordata > Lepidosauria > Squamata > Pythonidae > Python > Python bivittatus. The sequence continues at coordinate 10,166,429 of NW_028277124.1, read as the reverse complement.
AATGAGTATGCCCAATGAAATAACTTCTACCCTGTTTTCTACATACAGTATACAGTAAGGTACAGTTACCTGGATGTTGACTATGGCCACTGCTGGGCCAGGGCTTAGCTTCCAAAGTAACACAGCTACCTCCCACTTCAGCTGCCATGGTGCTTGCAAAAAAATGCACCATTTTTTTAAGCAATCCTGGCCCAGACACAGCTGCACATAGAGCCTATGAAAAGAAAAAACATCAAATTACTCAAGATAATCAACTTCCTAAAAGAGTATCAGGCACTGCAAATCAAAACTGTAAGAAAAATATACCATGTGTCTTTTCAGGTAATGTTGGCACAGATTTCCTCCAATTAATGTGGGACACTGAACTGGAATTTGTATGTTGGAATCTAGCTAATTAGTAATTCCATCAGATATTGAGGACAGATTTTTCCGTGCATAAAAACATACCTGCAAAATGCTTTCTTGACTGTTATATTGAGGGTGTAGCATGCGGAAGCGTCCATAACGGTACTTGTAGATGATGAAATCTCGTCTCTGCTCAATGCTAGCATCAGGGTACAAGGCTTGAGAAGCTGGGAGGTGTGCAGCCCAAAATTTGTTTGCTTGTTTATTCCCTAGCATGATGAACAGCTTCAGGAGAGAGCAATGGAATTACACTGGAGGATTGTGACACTGAATGAACAAAAGCGCTCTATCCCCAGGGATACTGAAGAAGTATATCTCAACCTAGATAATCCCAGTGTATGCCTTTTCAATCCCACTTATCCACGACTGTGCAATTCTACAATTTCAGATTGGTCCTACCACTCCCCAATGCTAGAACTTTGGAGAAGACTTCATACCTGGACCATCTCATTGCTCCAAATACTTGTGTCCAGCTTCAGACTCTGCACCTTAGAAATGCTAGAACCCAGGCTCCGATGCAAACCTGTAGATATGGTAAAGAACACGTAACATTCCAAAGGGCATGCATGCAATCTAACTACAGGTTTCACAGGAGCTTGACCTCATATTCAGACCAAAGTAGCCCATATCTCAGGACTCATATAAATGCTCCTTCCACTAGAACTATACACAACCCTTCTTGTTAGATGGGGACATCATTTTTGTTGATGGGCTTCTCTAATGTCAGTCACATTCTGGGCAGACATGAGTGCCACAGTAGTGAAGACTTTAAAAGAATGGGAGAAGTCTCCTTTCCTCTCCTTGCTTTCCTTCTCAGGACACTACATTTTATCTATTCCAATGTTTGTCCTTTTTTCTGAACACTGGGCTGCAGCACCTACCATTTCTACTGGGTATGTAGGCATTCTTGAGGAGAACAAATGTAATGTTGGCAACTGGTTGTTTTCTTTGCAGAGTACAAGCTTCTCATTTCCTCTGAATTAAAAAAGAAAGGGGCAGAGGGAACCAAGAAGGCACCAACAAAGGTTTCTGCATGTACCTTGGGGCCTTGGGTGCCACAATGGTATCCCAGATTTAGATCAGATTTTGCTCAGGCATTGAACACATGCCATAAATAAGAACAATAAGGATTGTGTTTGGAATCATTCCCATACACTTTAGTTTTAAAAAAAAAATTTCTTAGTCACATACAAATGCACCTATAATCCAAAATTAATCCTCCCCCTATATACACATGCACTCAAACACAGCAATTAAAGTTTAATTCAAATCAATGTATGCTGATAAAAACATGGGGTGGGGGGAGAGATAAGAAAAACTACAAGGGGTAGACTCCCTTCAAAAATATCCCATCATACTGCAATTGTCCTTAAATGCACAACTTCCACTGATATGGACATTATTTAATTTTAAATTGGCATTGCAGCATTTTTTAGATTTTTTTTACCCTGCCTTTATTATTTTTATAAATAATTCAAGGTGACAAACATACCTAATACTCCTCCCTCCTCCTATTTTCCTCACAACAACAACCCTGTGAGGTGAGCTGGGCTGAGAGTAACTGGCCCAAAGTCACCCAGCTGGCTTTCATGCCTAAGGTGGGACTTTTGGAGTATAATTTTCAAATCCAAAATAAAAAATTTGGATTTTGGAGGAAAGATTAGTATTTCTCCTTCAAAGTAGCAACTGCTTATCATAAATGTTCTGTTAAAGCCTGCAGATGCAATAAGTGCAGAGAAGTATTGTTGCTTTGCCACTAAAACTGCCATGATTTAGGCCTATATATGGATTTAATGTCAGATATACAAATGCACATATACATACAGATGTACTTGCCTGCACACTGTTTGCAGATCACCACACACAAGTTGATGGAAGCCCAGTCAGGGCTCAGTGCATGGCAGTCAGCACAGAATCTGTTAGCTTTGTTAGACCAGATCTTCTCAGCCACCTCATAATCATACCAAGTCTCAGCAATAGAGTTCTGAAGAGCTTCCATCCATTCCTGCTTCTCTCGTTCAGACTCAGCTCCAAAACTAAGGGAACACGCATCAAATGATGTAAGGCCTAATCAAAAAGCAAGGCTGTAATAAATACTCTGCTTGCAGCATCTACCCCCAAAACATTCCAGAGTTGATGTTGGGGGTGTAATACTTTGACAGATTATCTGTTAGTATACAAAAACTGAAGACAACTGACTAACATATGTATTTATATTCACGTGCTAAATATCTAAAATGCTCTGGCATTCCAACCAAGCTGAAGAGTTTCTACAGTGTGCATTAATTCCCCTGGTCAGGAGAAAATAAAACCCACTTCAGGCATGGAGTATTCAACTCTCCTGCTGATGTCACTTAAATGATGTCAGACATGTCTAATCATATGCTTCTGCAGGAATAAAATATGGAAACCAATACATGTATGACTATACATGAAGACTTTCCTCCTGTGTGCAGTTGCACAGAACATGTAGCTGTCTGCATGAATCTGACATCATTTGAGCAACATTGGCAGGTGGCAGGAAACTTAACAGGAGCGCTCACAGAGGAGGATAAGAAAATTGCTGATCTATTTCTTTCAAGCATCTCCAAAGAGCTTCCTTGCTGGCCACTGAAATGACATAGTGGTCTCTGGAACAATATTCCATTTCTCACTGAGATAGGCATATGGATCAGAATCTCTGCATTCTAGAGGTATCTCACTTTTTTTTATTGGAGAAGTGCCTAATCACAGCAGAACTCTCTTGTTCCTCCAAAGGCACTCAAACAAGCACAAAAATCAGTGTGCTGTTGCTCCTGTGATGTGAGAACTCTGGGAATAATAGTCCATTGTTTAATGGGAGTAATGCCTGGAGAAGACAGGCCTTTCATTGTGGGGTTTTTTAAAATTCTGCTGTTGCCAGGCAATCTAAAAAATGGGACCCTAAGTCAGATTCTTGGGTAGGTGGAGGGTTTCAGTAGCACCCAGTCATGCAGACCCTCGATGATAGGCTGGCTCAGCATGCAACACTACAGCAGTTGGATGTTCTACCTTGTAGTCCCAGTTTGTGTTACCTGAAGATCTTGCATGGGGTGATGAGTTCAAAATTACGGCCTTTAGCTTCTCGGATAGTGGAGCTGTGCATCTCAATCAGGCAGATAGCAATGCCCATTTTAAAGAACTGTGGATGAAATTTGAATAGGAACCACTTTGTATGTATAGTCAGAAGAATGCTATCTGAAACTGACAAGATTAATTAGAAAAAATACTCTTGCCCTTTTTTTCTTACAAAGGAAAATAACAATAGAAGAAATATTGATGCTGCTGGCTGTGATCCAGTAACTTTTACTGCCAACAGCTTCAACTGTTCAGAGACTGCTTTTGTCCTAGTCTGACATTATCACTTGGAGCCACTTAAAGAGACATTCATCTGTTAAAGTAGGGAAAACAAACTACAGCGTATGAAGTATGTTTTTGAAGAAGACATAAAAAACATCTTTAGTTAGCTTCCTAATGCTGAAAGGCTTAGACACTTACTTGCTCGCTTTTGTACAGCCACATCTCACCCAGGGTAAGAATTACAAACAGTTTGGATTTGTAGCCTTTGAGTTCTAAATAGCCACGCTTCTGGAAATGAGTGCTGCTGTTGCTGGTGGGGCAAAGGATCTGCTTGTCAGTGACTTTCTGCTGCAGAGTGCTGCACCATTCATTCCGCTGGGCTACAGAAATATTAGCAAAAGATAAGATTACAAATATTTATCAGAGTGATTTCTGATAGGATCTATGCAAACCTCCAGGAAAAGTTAGCTCTTCCTACATTTTCTCATGCCCAAATGAAGAACAGCAGAATAAAAGTGAGCAGTGAGAAACAGAAAAATGCTGCCTGTAAAAGGCTTAGAATAATGGGCCACTGAAGGTGGAGAAGTGGAAGCAGCAAGAAGAGAAGAAAGGCACGATGGGATCAGGTTGGGATTTCTTACCTTCACTTTCAGCTCGGAAGACAAAAATCCTGTGTTTAGTGATGACTTGGAATTTGCTGTCCTTGGTGGAGCGTACCATGCCAATAATACAGAGAGGAATCAAGCCTTTGGGATACGGTTCCTACAACAGCCCAGGCAGTTAGTGAGTTCTACTCTGACATTTTTCCTCTAGAACTTTCTTCCTACTGAAAGTTAATCCAATTTATTTTTCAAAATATATTTTTATTGAACATTTTAAGAAAAAATACGTAAAAGAAAATAGCAGAATTGTAATTGACAATCTTGATCTTAGATCATCTTTCCAGTACTGTACTATTTCTCTAGTCTACCTAGGTTAGGCTCAACCTTCTTTTTTCAATTAACCAGAACCTCCCATTTTTTTTCACCCACTCCCTTTCTAAGCTCTAACACATATAGTTGCTTAACATTAATTTCTGTTATACTGTTCCCACCTTCTCGTTGTTAAAATACATGAGGTTTTTCCCATCAAATCTGACGAAACGTCGTTGGAAGACATAATTCCTATTGAGAATGAAAGGAGAGCTCCTTGAATCCAGAACTGTTCACCAGGGACATGACAGTGTTTATTAAAGGACTGCTGGGGAGCACAGTTGTATCTGCTTTTAAAGTTTAAGTGAAGAAGGTCAGCCCTACAAGTAGAGTATTTATTTATTTGTTTAACCATACACAAATGTAATAGTTTGTTAAAAGGAATATTATGGATATCTCTGTATGTGTCTTTTTGAAATAAACCTTACAATAACAACATCTTTATTACAGTCTTAGGTCAGAATTATAAACTTTATAGTATGATGTATAATATATATGTAGCAATGGCCAATTTTCCTATGAAGAAGCATGTTTAGGTGAGGCTAACAGAAAATAAAGAAAAGGTAGGGGAAGAAACAAAATACAGGGTCCCTTCAGCCAGTCACTTACCCCTGTGGAGAGAGCTTGTCCAGCCAGCCATTGAGCACAGAGAGAGGCTGCTCTGACAAAGAGGTATAGCTGGCATAGGGAGAGATAGTCAAGTCATCTAAATTTTCACCAGGATAGATGGGGCCAGAGAGCCTGAATGGGGAGTGCTTGACTGGTGAAGCTTCCACTGTAGAGTAGCCCTCAGCCTCCTTCTGAGCAATGCAGCTGATGATATCAGCTTCCCTCTTAGAAGATGGACTCTTATCTTCTCCCCTGGAATTTCTGTCACTGAAAGAATGGGTGTCAGATTTGCTTAATGAATCAGAAAGTGGTAGAAGCATGAATCTCTCTCCTATTGTAACTTGGGGCCAGCTAATCTCTTTGGACAGTAAAAGCACTCCCAGCAAAAGAGGTAATTCTTAACTCTTAAGATACTGCTTAGAGAGGCAACAGAAACAGAATATGAGAAAAGAACCATGAGAAGTATAATAACCCCTTAGTGAATGGCTGCTTCCCATATATTGACAATTATAGCTGAAGGATAAACATTCATACTGCACTGAAATTAGTAAATGAAAAGCTTTATATGGACAAAGTGTCTCTAAAATCTGTGTGCTTCCTTAGTTCCTGAGAATTGCTCTTCTGATTTGGCTCTTTCTTCCTAAGTTTAAAGAACAAATGGATAAAATATGGGCTAAAGAAGGATCATGATATCTGGATGCTCCATGAAACTACACTGCATATTAAACAATTGAATTGCTTATTAACACTGCATATTTAAAGAGAAGGAATCGTGCATAATATGCATAGGCAGAAAAGAAGACAGAACACTTACATGGGGTCCTTCCTCTGGTTTGTTATACATTTTCGTACATCTTCATAGTCTTGACATTCAGAAGTTGCTGAATCCTAGAAGAATATTAAAGAACAGTTCAGCAGACACAGCAATTTTCTTGGCCAATTGCTCAATTCTATGACTTTTTCTTTGTGCATAAATTGATGCCAATGGAACTTTCTTACTGGGATCTAAATCAGCTTTATATTTCCATCTAAGAAATTAAAAAAAAAAACTTGGGCCTGAAAGCATGGCCGTTCCCTATTATTTGTATCTAACAATATAGATTTCTTTGGGAGCATGGTGATCCTTACTGTTTCTTCTCCTAATAATTCCCAGTATTAAATTTTCTTTATTGCTTTAGAAAGCTCAGTTGACATTTTCTTTGAGCTATCCATTACATTCCACCCTTCTATCTGGCACTCATAGTCTATCCCAATCTCATCAGTTTATACATAGTTAGACATCTGCTCCTCTCGCTGCTCCCTCCTCCCATTCCATCCTCCAACCGGCCAGTGCTGGGATAGGCAACTGTCTGGAGGGGAAGAACACAATTAGAAAAAAGAGCCCAAGATATCCTCACCTGACCCCGAGTGGACCAGCAAAGTCCAAACATACTCTCACAGTAGGGGCTGATGAACTCATCAACAGCATCTGAGGGTAAACAAAGTTGGAAAAGCGATAATGACTTCAAAAATAAAAAGGTAAAGAAAAGAGACTTCAGTGAAGTTCTTCTGAGTCTGATTTAGGCAGAACAAAAATGGAAAACAGAAAGAAAAATCTTATGTGTCTGTCTCTTACGGACCTCTTCTTAGCAGAGAGAACTTTGTGAAATGGATTGCTATAGGCACACAGGAAGGAGGGAAGTTTTGTTTTAGCAATTAGAAAAATTTCTAGTGCTGCTGTTCCAATAAGAGCTCTTTTTTTCCCCATGAAAAATAAATTAGACATTTTGAGAACTGATGATGGATGCCCTATATATTATATTATTTGCTCATGAAATTCTCTGAGGAGGGGGAAGGGGAAAAAAGAACTTAGCAAATTATATTGATGGGAACGATTTGGTTTCTGGGACCATGGTCTGAGTACTCTGGATGATGACATGAGACAGACTACACCTCCCAACAAAAGCATCTGCAGATTACATCAAAATGCTAGCATGCACACAGTGGGGTCATGATGCAAATCCCATCCTTATGTCCTTGCATCATAATATCTGAGGCAAGTACATAATGTTGCAGGTTTTGTAACATAATGTCATGATGCAGGTTTTATCATTTGCCCACTCTGGTAAAATGTGTTCAGCCAAAGAATGGCAAGCTTGAACAGCAGAACAATGGGACCTACTGAACCACTCAATGAAAATTCAGGAAGAACATTGGCTCTAAAATTAATGGCCTTCATTTTCTATATACTAACACTCAGATTAGAGAAATACACTAGAGGAGCTTGAAGTCTCTGAAGTCAGAAAGATAAACATGATTTAATACGTATGATGAAGACATAGATGACTCCCATAACCGAAATATAGCAAACAAAGGATATACTTTATTTAAAAAGAACAGAAACAATAGAAAGTGAAGATACAGGGACTAGATAGGTCAGGGACAGAGGCAAACAGCTGAGATCAGATTGAGCCGTACTAAAGCAAGGCACAGGTAGCTACTGTTCCTCCTACCTAAAGGCATGAGGCTCCCAGTCCACTGAACTGTATGAACATGTGAGAAAAGTGCAAAAATTGAACCTTGCTTATGCTACAAAAAGAGCTTGCATTTTACACTTGGAACTTGCCAGATTTCTTTTTTAATGTCATCCCTAGTTCTTGCAGTAAGTCTACTTATTAAAAGAACAGTGTCCTTGAATCACTGTTTGCAAGGCTTCTAGTTTAGTATGACCAAGGGAAGCCTGACAGAAGAGGAGTTGAACTGCATGTTAACAGTATCTGCTCCTGCTCAGAAATCCAGGTGAACTGAACTTGGAAATACTGTAGAGAGCATGTGGGTTAAAATAAGTAGTGGAACAAATAAAAGTAATATTGGGTGTCTGCTGCTGCCTGCTTAACCAAGGAAAAGATGTAGATGACGCTTTCCAAAAATAAATGGCTGATCTTTCAAAGAGGCATTAATAGTAGTGATAAGAGCCTTTAATTACTCTGATATTTGTTGAAAGACAAACTGAAAGACAAACTTCCAGGAAGTTCCTATTTTATGTGTTGACAACTTTCTCTTTCAAAGGATGGAGGACCACCTCTCCCAAACTTAACATCAACCAACAGCTACCTGAAGAAGGGGAAACTGCAAAAACATTGAGGCAAGAGATCATATAATGCTAGAATCTTGATATTAAAGGAAATATTTAAGTTTAGTCAGAGGCAGACCCCACCTAAAGCACCATGTTCAGTTCTGGGCACCGCACTTTAAGTTCAGAGGACAGCAATGAAAATGACCAGGTATTTGTAAGTAAGTCATATAAGAGAGAGCGAAGGAATTGGAAATGCTTAGCTCTGATAGCACTGCTATGATAGCAGAATACAGAAACACAGAGATCAAGACCTGTCCTCAATCCATTTGATGATATGAAATAATGGATTGAAGTTATAGGAAGGCAGATTACAACTGAATTTTAGAAAAAAAAATCCTAATAGTAAAATAGTGTAACCAATTAATCAAAGAAGTGGTGGACTCCTCTTTGCTCTATACAGGTGGTCCTTGGGTTATGATCACTCATTCAGTGATTGTTCAAACTTGTGATGGCGCTGAACAATGGGACTTATGATGGGTTCTTGGAGTTCCAGCCATCTCAATGTTCCTGCAGTCATGTGATCATGATTTGGGCACTTGGCACCTGGCTCGCGATTATGTTGTTGCAGTGAGCTGTGGTCACGTGATTGCGACTTCCAAAGTTCCCTGCCGGTTTCCCACAAAGTCAATGAGGAAGCCAGCAGGAACTCGGAAGTCATGGTCATGTGAGTTCTTCACTTAATGACCTGCACTATATTTGCTTATCGACGGCAACCATGACTACTAGAATTGCCGTCACTAAGCAATGTGATCACATCCCATTGCACTTTACAACCATGTTGCTTAGCGACAATTCCAGTCCCAACTGCTGTCATACCTGAGGACTACCTGTATGTTCAAGCAGAGGCTAGGTACTGTAATTCTCTCTTAGGGGTACTTTCATCTGCATACCTGCACTGAGCAGTGGGTTGGACTTGATATAACCTCTATGCTTCTGTAATGTTTTGTTATGGGAGCATAGTTGTTGGCATTATTCAAGTTCCAAGCTACCTCTGTTTTACTGAGTCCATAAGGGGTACGGAGGAATATCTACAACAGGGTTTCTTCACCCAGTTGCTTCTAGTTTTAGAAGAATTACAAGCCACCCTTTTCTATCTGATCCCATGCCTTTAGCTACTTTTGTGTTATATCAGCTAAGGAAAAACAAGAAGCAGGGCACTAGAGTTTACAATCTTAGGTGAAAAATCTACCTCATCCTGCCCCTTCCCATCAGCATCCAAGAGAACCACAGGCTTCACTCACTTGAATTGCTACTAAGTCCTTCAGGTGAATGTTGTGTAACCAAGCTGAACTGTCCAAGAGAACTATGAAAAGGGAGAGAAGATTTTATTTTAGATTTATAGTCATCCTGTTTTCTACTATTGGAGATATATTCATAGAAGAACCATATTTCTGAAAAGCAGTCTTAGCTAGCTCAGGCTTTCTGGCTTCCTGCAGCATGAACTAAATTTTAAATCCTAAATTTAAATCCAGGCACCACACTATGGGCTTATCCAGACAGCTGCTTTAACACACTGTCCTCCAGTCTGAGGCAGCACAAAAAATCCTTACATAATTTACTCTGTGCCAATAGGTAATCCATTCTGATTCAGTAACAAGTGATACTATACTTACAGTTTTAATGTGAGACAAGATAAGGTCAGTGACTGATGCTTTTGTTTCTCCTCCCACCAGCATTCCTACTGCTACCTGCTGGGTGGGAAAAACAATCAGCAATTACTCTCCTTAACATTGTGGTGCGATTGATAATGGAAACCTGAGAATCAGAGATCAGGGACTCTTCTTTCAATAGAAGCTATTATAGCTGTGTTGACCATTTCTCCATCATACTGAAAGCAAAACAAATGTCCTATGCCAGCTTTCAAGTTGTCCAAGGATATGCTATTGGCACAGAGGTACTCCATGGTAGTGGGTTTTTACTTGGGCTGGTTCTGAACACATATCTAGCATTATTCCAGGAGAGCAGTAGACAGTTGTCCTAAAACAAAACCAAGCTGATAGGTTGGTGATATGGTGGATAGGCACAGGATGAAACAAGAGACAACACAGGGAGAGGGCCACCTGAATTCTCTTCCACTTCACTCCATGACCCAGGTACCCTTTTTCAAAAGCTGCTATTAAGGTCAAGAGCATGCAGCTGAAGCAATGGAGTGAACTTGATGTTATTTTTTTAGCAATTCCGCTGCTGCTGCTTCATTGGAATGGTGAGTCATATGGGAGAAGGCATTGGAGAGGGAACTGAATAAGCAAAATGATGGCAGAGAAGGAACATCCCCACCACCAAAGATATAAAAAAACAGCTGGATAGCAATGGCAAGTACATAATCATGATTAGCAACAGAATCATGCTTTCTTTCCCAGTGAGATCAATGTCTGGAAAGCTAATTTATAGTTGTTTTTTTTTAAAAGAGAGATCTAGTATTCTCTCACAGGACCACTGAACACATGCTTTGAAAAAGGTCTATGCTGTTTCACTAGAGCAGTGAATAAGTGTTAATAAGAAGCCTGCATAAAACCAGGCTTGCACTTTGGAAAGCACTGGCCAGGTACTATGTAAACAGCTGCCTGAGGAAGCTAGGTGTCATGTTAGTCTAGGAGCAGCACAAAACAAAATGGCCACAGAAGGCAGTGGCCAGCAACTGGAATGGAGTTGTATGCTGCAGCCAGAAGTGGCCAATAGTTTCTAGCAGATCTTAGCCCATGACTGCATAATCACCAAAGAATTTGGGCATGCAGCAAGATTTTTATCAGGAGATGTAAAACACTATCACCATATTGGCTAAATACAAAATTAAGCAACCTCAGACAAAGGCAGCAACATGAGGATGTGTCCTCACGTTCAGCAAGCCATCTTTCAAGATGCAGTTTGGGGAATGTGAGAATGAGCCCTAAGACATCATTCATAATATAGCCATCTAATACTGATCCCTACAATTCTCCTGGTATAAATCCTTATGCAAAATATCAGCCACCTCTATAGTTAGGATGCAAACTAACTGAGGTTCCATGTTATCATACTGCCTAACCATAAGCCTAAATGAAGCCAACATTCCATGTATGCTAGGTGTTACAGTTCCAGATTGTTGCTTATTAGCTGTGGAAGCTCTTATTCTCAAAATATGAAAAAGCCTTTGCTGCTGACCAGCCTTTTAAGCCCTTGGCCAGAGAAACAAAACATTTTTTAAGATTAAAGGATGCATTTGGCATTTATATGGAATATAGGAAAGAAGACACATTAAAAAAGAAATTAGGATAAAATAGTAAATGGTATCAGAATAAAGAATGTATTTGATTCAGTGTAAATGTAATTAATATTATTTGAATCAAATTAATTGGATTATTTCCAATGTATTTTTCCCTTCTGTCACAATAAAAATTTGGCAGTAACTATTGGGGGAGCTCTGAAGGCTTTGAGGAATTAGATTATGCATCTCTGTCCTAAACCTATGAAATTCTGAAGCCCAGTTGTCTTCAAGGTTGAACAGGGATCCAATCAATAATCCAAAGAAAGTAGAATGCAAAAGTAGAAAAACTACCTCAAATTTCGATAGCCAGAGTACCCACTTCCTTTATTATTACTAGTAGTAGTTGGTGTGTATATGCATGTGTCCATATATATATGTGTGTGTACACACACACACACACAGTCTTCCATAATCTTCCTACTCTAGATGAGGCCTTTCTAACTGACTTTTTGAAAGGAGTAAACTATACTGCTAGGAAGAGCATGTATACTTACCCAGCCTTCTCCATGTTAAAATTTCCATTTTGCAGGACTATTTCAGAATGCTTTGTGCTAGTTACACTTCTAAAGCTCTCCTTCATTTCTACTCTTTTAGCTGGCAAGGGCAAAGTAACATCAGATACCATCTCTTTCTTATCCTCTGAGGAGGCTGACTGGATGAGGACAGAAGGGATTAACACAGTTTCTGCCTTTATTTTCTTAGCAGTTGAAATGGATGGGGTTGGATTGGTATCCATAGACTGGCTCTTACAGCTGGAACATTTGGGGGTAGGAGGAAAGGACGTTTTAGACAAACTCTTGCTTTCACTACTCATTTCATTCATGTGAAGAAAGGGCTGAATAACAGTTTCAGATTTATTCTCTATTGGCCTACTCTGAGAAGCTAGAGTAGGGACTTGGTCTTTTGAAGTTATCTCAAGCTTCTGAGCATTTGTGGTACATTTTTCTTGGTAAAATCCCTCTTGAATATTACATGCTCCTTGAGGTTTTTCAGAACAAAAAGTGGGTTTATGAACAGGTAGCAATATTGACAATGAGATTGGCTGTAGTTTGGCTGCCCTGTGATCATGTGGGAATACAGTTCTGGGTTTCGGTACTGGCTTTGCTACAGGGTAAGTAGACTCTTCATTCAGAAGTGAATGTTGTAGGTGACTGGTTGAATCATGGTCAGCCTCAGAGTCAGAAATAGTTTTTGCCAAGATTTCTTCATTCTTTATCACAGGTCTATCCAGAGAATATGTACATTCACCTGGCCCAGAATGGGAATCTTCTGCCATATGCTCACTTTTGTTCTCCACAAAAGGACAAGTTTGTTGTACTAAATTCAGAATCCTTTTGGAGTGGCCAGTAGCAGTGATGCCAAGCTTCTGTAGGTCTTCCTTAGTGAGAGAGATCACATCTCTCACCAAGACATATCCGTGTTGCTTGAAGGTATCTTGATAGCTTTCCAGATGAATGATGGCAAGCCAGTCTGCAATATCAGAGTCCATGTGGCACAAAGAATGCATGTCAGTTTAGCAAGGAAGGAAGTGAACTTCTCAGCCTACAATCTGTGGGACAAAAGAAACAGTGAAAAACTTGGTACTGAAAAATTGCAAGAGCAATGTAATCTATACTAAATCAGGGAGCAGTGAACAGTAATAAATACATTAAATTCTCTAGCCTGAATTCTCATCTTTGGCTCCAGTTGGCTGGGAAAAATAGATATATGCTCAGTTCAAATAAAGAGTTCAAATTGCTGTTCCCTGAAATCAACCTAGTTATCATGGCTAATATTCTGTTTGTGACAAAGGATTCCTAGGGGGAAAAAACCTTTGAACACTGTCCTCAATAGGGACCTTCCTTCCTAAGGAAAAGAGGGCTAACTAACTGTATAGAGCACTTTTAGCCATCTACTCTGCAGTGAAACTGAGAAAGAATCTCCTTTCTGGTTTTCCACAGGAGTGTGGGTGGAACATTCAGAATCCCATCCTCTGAAGAAGAAACATAGATCTATTTAAAAAATGCAAGATTCTCCAAGAGTAAGGTAAGAGTAAGTGAGAAAAATAGGAGGAAGAGTTTGTAATTGGAAAGATAGTATGACCTATGTTACAACTTGCTGAGGTCATGAGATGAGGCAATTCACAGTGTATCATACATAGCAGAAACTCCTATACACATTTAGCACAATCAGCAAATAACACAGGCTCCCAGACAGAGTAAAAATGTCTCCTACTCCCATTGCATCACCAGCACAAGCTTTTGTATGGAACAGTTTTTCTCAATACATTTGTTTAGGTTGATAGAGTCACCAAACTCTAAAACCAACCCTACCCTAATTTCCCTCATTTGCATATATTTGTTTATACTTAATTAAAATGTGGAGCTAGCAAGTCTCCTCCCTGGGCCATGCATATTCATTATCAATCAATACATTTAGGGAAAAAGTTTCTTTCTTGGCCATCATAATTGTCTTTTTATCTTTTCTTTGTGGATTACTGTTATGTCATCACATGGTATTTTGCAGAAGGTGGGAAATTACAAACTTGGTCATGATTTATGGAAAGGAGAGATCCCTCAGATCACCGAGCCCAACCTAACTAAACATCACATGCAACAAAAATCATGCAGTTAACTATTTTCCAGGGGTTAATAATAAAGATTGGAAAAAGAAAATAGAACGAAAGTATTACTTAACACTTTTCCTATTTGCCTTTTCTCTGCTTCAGATCATACATGCTCAGGCTCTGTAAAGCCCACCCAAACGGCTTCATGGCTGGATCTTTAGTGCCAGAAGTAGTTCAACCCTACTTCTGTCAATGGAGTAGCCTATTCTGACTAGTCCTGATTCTGGAGCAGGAATTGGGAAAAGGGAGTTCCATCCTCTATTATCTATCATCGGAAAAATATACATGCATATCATTTATATGTATCATTTTTATTTTTTATTCAAATGGGACAAAAACTGCATGTAAATTGGACCATTATGAAGGGATAAAGCATGCCAAATTTAATAGAATTGTGTGGAGTATATGCCCAACATTCTCAAAGTTCCCAATACATTTGTTGAACCATTTTCTTCATCCTCTCTGATATACTCATATGTACATCAGTAGCGGTAAAATAAGATGGGGGCAAATAATACATATAAGGAAAAGATCCCCTTCTGTTTTATTTAAAATTTTATACAACTTATACAATTAAAAAAAAACCAATTAAAAATTATGCTTGGGAGTGAGGACTTTACATAAAAATTAGTGTAAGTGAAAAAAACTAAAAGATAACAGTGTGATATATACATTGTGAAAAGACAGAGAGGAAGAAATGTAGGGAATGAGAGGGGCAGACAGATGCAAAAACAGATTGAAAGAAGATTAAACCGAATGGGTATGATGAAAGGAATAAATGAATCAATTTGTCATTTGCAAGACAGAGCAATATCACACACAAAATCACTCAAAAAGAATCAGGAGGACAGTGTAGTATGATTGTAATGATAACAAATATGGATCTCTCTCTCTCTCTCTCTCTCTCCACTGTACTCCCCTTTTTTTCTCAAAGAAGTGCCATGTTTTTCTAAAATCTCCTTCTGAACTGTGGTACTACCCAACCACATAAGAGAGGGACTTAAATCAGGGAAAGAGTGAATTAAATGCCTTAGCCCTAAATGACCCCATTTTGTACAAAGGTCAGGCATTTTCTGAGCCAGGGCACAGAAGCTTTGGCTATAAAATGGTTTAGAAACAAACAAACATTTAAAATCCTAATACCTTGCCAAATCATCCCAAATTCTTATATTATAGTATATTATTTATAACGTAACAATTATAATCTATATACTAATGAGTACTCACTCGAGTACTCTGAGTAGAAAGGCAGGCTATAAAATCACATAATTACAAACATTTACAGCAATTTATTATGTCTTTCTTACACCAGAGGTTGCTTGAGCAACTAAGAGATAAGAAAAAGTCTAACTTCAGCTTAAGCACAGTTCTATCCATCCTTTTTCAACTCCTATACTCCTAAATACTGTTGTGCATCAGTTTGGCCAAGACAAGACAAGTGAACCTGTTTAATGTTTTTATTCTGAACTCCATGAAACTTCTATGCCAAACTATTTCTATAGAGCTTCTGCATATTGCAAAGAATAGTAACCTTGCTATAAAATATCATTGGGGTAGTGGGTGGCAAGATTGCTGTAAAATTAGTAACCCTTCAGATCAGACTATCATTGGTCATCTAAGTCCCCAAAAGCTTAGGTTTTTCATTTCTTCCACTCACTGTCCCCCACTGTTTTGTGAGCAACTTTAGGCTAGTGACTAATTTATTTTATGGACAAGTCCAATGAGTTAATCACTTAAAATTTCCAGTTTAAACCTAGCCATCAGCTCTATCACCTTCAGGAAGGGGCATCATCTTTCCTTATAAATACCATTTATTTTTGTACAAAACCTGAAAACTGGTCTTTGAGAAATCTGGCATGAATGTTCCTTACAAGGGGCTTGCATTCTGTCACAAAGGTAACAGGCTTTTTTTTTTATTCAACAGATTTTAAAGGAGCATAACTCAGAATTTATGTAACTATTTCTACATCTTCATTGCCTTGTAAACAATGACAACTCATTCTGTTGAAAAACGAAACAAATGTTTCCTATATTTTTCTCATGGTAGCCTATGGGAGAATACTGCTATTTATTTATTATTGAATTTATACCCCACCTTTCTGTTTATTCCAGTGATCAAGATAGCTTACATCAATAAAAAATACAGTTTATGAGACAAAACAAAATTAATGCAACAAAAATCAAAACCAAAATTAAAATTAGACATTAAAATAATTAACAATTATATCCTTGACAGAATAAAAGTGCTTTTACCATCTTCCTAAATATTTTTCAATTCTTGCTCTTGTTCTGGTCATGATTATCTGTGCAGCAACCCAGAACAGATAAAACTAATTTTGTAAATTGTAGCTAAATTTACAGTGAATAGCTTTGCTCACCATTAGTCATGCTGACTACCCATACTGGCAGACCATTCAAACAATTAAAATATTACATGGTGGAATCATGGTAA
Source organism: Python bivittatus (assembly GCF_059951505.1). Lineage (NCBI taxonomy): Eukaryota > Metazoa > Chordata > Lepidosauria > Squamata > Pythonidae > Python > Python bivittatus. Next base: position 10,149,710 of record NW_028277124.1, on the reverse strand, counting down.
TGACAAGATTTGAAGCTTTTTAACAGTTTCCTAGCCATGATCCTTTATCAGGGTGCCTTGATAATCCCTGCCACTTCTTTCCTGCTGTTCTGGAAACCTCGTTGTTTTTCTCTATGCAGAAAAGCTGGATCTTGAGTGTGTCATCTGGATATGTATCTGGATATATTGACATGCAACACTTACCCTTCTTTATCCTGCTGTTCACTAATAGTATTTACAGTTGATCATGCAACAGAAGAGCTGTAAGATATCCTTCAAATTCCTATTTGGAGAACAGTCCAGAAACGGATAACTTCCCACAAATGAAGCAACTCCTGCTACTACTTGGCTGTTGCTCCCCCCCCAACTCAATTCTTACATTTCCTCCCATTGTTCAAGAGAAGTTTCCTTCCTGTTGCTTTCTCCCACCCTGCAAACAAGAATTATTCAGCTCTTTACTGTGAATATGACAATGATCCTCTATATGAAAGTACTTTGTACATGTTACTGTATACCTCATTGAGGTGATAATTCTATGCTTTGAATGTAAGGATTTAAATTGCAGATGAGAATTTTGAAGATAGTTCTTCTTATATTGATCTACTATATTTTTTAGAACAGGAAACTCTTTTGTTAAGAGTTGGTCCCATTGTAGACAATGTATTATTTAGTTTATTTTCAAACATTATTCCTGCCCTGTCCACCTCCATCAATTGTATAGCTAGGGTAACGAAACAAAACAAAACTAATAAAGATTTATTTTAGTCCTACAGAGCTTTTAATCATCCTGCCAGTGAAGACTGTTAAATCTTCATACCTAAGGAACATGAGTACATAATGAGGAAATGACAACTTCTGATTAATGTAGATTACAAATCTATGGGGATTCTCTCAGGCATGGGGGTTGGGAGGTAGTTTTGCTCAGGAATTGTACAAATTTGCTGTTGACTAGTTTATCCTTGGTGGCCATGTTTTTTGCTTTCTTTTTATGTTATTATATTATTGATGTTTTTATTGTGTTGGCTGTCCAGAGTTAGCCATATACATCTGATAAGTTAAAAATTAAAAAATTAAAAGAAAATCAACAAAACAGAGCATATTCAGAGAAGGCTGTCAAGATGGTGGGGGGACTGGAAACCAAGTCCTATGAGGAACTGATTATGCTTAGTCTAGAGAAGAGAAACTGATGGGAACTGTGATAGCTGTGTTCAAATATCTAAGGGACTGTTATATAGAAGAGGGAGAAGACTTGTTGGAAGACAGCAGGGCCAGAACCAGTGAGTTGAAACTACAGTATATGGAAATAGATTTTGATTAAATATTAGGAAGAATTTCCTGACAGGAATATGGCCTTCATTGGAGGTCTTCAGAGGCAGCATAGCCGTCTGTCCAAAATACTTTAGAAGATTCTACACTAAGTAGGGGTTGAACTAGATGACCTCCACGGTACCTTCAAACTCTATGATTCATTTTCTCTTGCATACTATGGCAAGATCTATACTTATTAACTTCAGGCCTTTCATGTTTTGCTTAATGCTATGATACTTGTAAATTTTCTTGCTTTGTTTAAATCTGTGCCCTAAAACAGTGATCTCTGTGCCATGATTGGGAACACTAGGACTTCTGGTCACCTCTTTTCCCACTGAAAATAACATAGATAGGGCCTACACTATTACTATCATTGAACTAAAACTCACCACTTTAGTCATATGGATATTGAGGCTGCCTGTTAATAGTTACAATACCTCAGCCCTATGCATAAAAATGCACACGCTGTCAAAGTTTCTTCCCCTCACCATAGTTCTCAGCAACTTTCTGCTCCAACACCTAGCCAGAGTTCTGCAGGATCACTGTATCCCTGTCAGTCTGTGCCAGGAACATTTGTCCTCCACACTGAAAGGCTCCAATCTTTTAGCTGGATTCTACCCTGGAATGCTGTAGAGCTTCAAAGTAGTTCTGGAAAGACACCACAAGGATTCCAAGAATGCTACTTTATTGTTATAGGGTATAATAAAAGAATCTTGAAAGCCTGTTAAGAGTTTCTCTCAACCCCATCTTAGACCAAACAGAATCAAGTTGAGGCTATTTTGAGTTTTTCTCATGCTTTCTACTTTCCCAGGACTCAGTTGCCATTTCACCTCCCCTAACAGTTCTTCCCTTCCAAGGCCATCCTACATTACTTACACTATCTTCTAATTCACCTAATCACTGAACAAATTAGGAATTCTGTAGAAAGTAATCTAGAGTAGTGGCTACTACGTGTTATCCCTACTGGGGATTAGAGGTATTCTTTTTCAGCAGCATACATGAAGAAGAAAGGTTCCATTATTTGCTTATTAAGGAAAAAGGTAATGTGTACATTACAGGAGCTTATTTTAAAAGAATTGCCTGTGATTATACCAGCTGATGTGTAGTATAATTGTTCACATATCTATTCAAAACAAAGCCTTATTAAATTCACTGCGTACTCTCAAAGAAATGGTGATAGGAATGAAATGTTAGGGTTCCATGGACCAATCTCATCCCCAACATGCAGTAGTGCATTATTCAACATTTGGTGTTTCTTCCAGTGGAGTTGCTGATCTGGGAGTGGAAGAGTTCTGTGTAACTACACTGTCAGCTTTAGGGTGGTTGCTGACTGCACAAATAGGGGACTATTTAAAATGGTCTTCTTCAGGCACCTGAGCAATCTGAATTATTTCCTAAATGTATTTCAGGGTTTCTTGCCTCTATCTGTAACACAGTTGAAGTTTTGGTTGAATTGGGACAGTAGATGCTACCATTCCTGAACACTTCCTTCCACTTCCTTAGAGCTAAATCAGATCCTAATTTAATAGGCAGCTGAGAGAGGAATGAATGGAAATGGGGGAGGGAGAGAATGGAATGAAATAATTATTGAGGGAAATTGGACCAGGCATGGACTAAAGTCTACTTGGAATGTTATTATGTGGTGATGGAGAGGTTACTTCTCCGCACAAAAGAGGATGGTGCTATGAAAGGGTCCTTCCCCCAGGATGCTGGAGAGGAGTAACTAGAGTGGCTCATTGTGAGCAGTTTGTAAGATTCTTGGTGGATAAAGTTGCTCAGGTCCACCTTAATTTGGACTCAGGCAGAGTTTGATGAATAAATAACTATTATTTGCAATGATGCAAACAGGATGTCTGGAAAGGGATAAGCTTACTTGATTTTTTCCCTTCCTGGACAACTAAATTGGCCAATAGAATCCCATGTTTAAGAAAGTGAATTAATGTTCCTTGTAGGAGGAATGTGTACAGGAATAAGATTATTATTGAAGAAACCTTTCCTTGGCCTGGAAAATCTGACATTTCAGTCAGGTTCAAATGCACCATTTCTGGCTAAGATGATAGAGAAAATGATGGCCTTACAACTAATGATGGCTAATGATTTTTTGGACCTACAGAATTTCTGAGAGGCTTTTAGATATGTAACTGAAATTTTATGCACTTTGGTAGATGATCTATGCAGGAATTGGATGGGAAGAGTAAGGTCCTGCAAGTTGTCTTAGAATGTTTGAAGGTTTTTTTAATATTCTTGCACATATGTTCTTCTGCACCATTTGTCAGAACTGGATATTATGGATACTTTTTTTTAACTATGATCCTGGTCTTTAGTGTCAGGTAATACTGGATGACTACTAAGCCATAAGAATTTTTTTACGAAGTACAACAGATTTCTGGCTCATCTCCAATGTTATTCATCATCTATGTGTAACTACTGAGAAAAGTCTAGATCTTTGGAGTGACGTGCCAACAATATGCTGATGATATCCAGATGTACTATCCCTTACCATCTAACTCAAGAAAGCAATTGATTTCTAGTACCTGAGATCAGTAACAGGGTTAATGAGGGTGAACAAGCTGAAATTAAATTCAGACAAAATAGATGTGCTGTTGCACAGTGGGAAATCAGGCTCTGGGATTGGAGTCCAGCCTGCTGTGGATATGGTTGGACTCTGCCTGAAAGAGCAGGTCTGTATTAGAAAATCTCTTTTGACATCTATCTGTTTCTGGATTCTCAGATAGCAGCAGTGGCAAGGAATGTATTTGCTTAATTAGATCTAATGAAATGGCTACAACCATTGGTGAACTTGATTATTGCAATGCACTCTAAGTGGGAGTATCCTTCAGGAATGGAAAATCAAGAGAAAAAAAACCCTAGAAAAAGAAAAAACTTACCAACAAAATTAGAAAAATAGATCTAAGCCCGTTTGATACAGAACAACAAACTGATGTGGGCAATATCCTTCACAGCTGACTTCCTGGCACCAGCTGTACACCTCATACAATTTGACGTCCTGAGCCAGAGAACGGCCTTCTCCCCAGCCCAATGCAACACCTTCCCTTTGTACTGCTGGAAAATAGAGGCCAGAGGATTATGGATATGCCCCTGCCTGCCAAGCAGGAGAGGTAGAATCTGTTGAGCATGTCCTACTCTATGGTCAATTTACAGGGAACCCTGCAGAGCCCTAATTATTTTGCTTACCATCTAACAATATGTACAGTTGTTGCTGTCTGACACCAACCATGAGACAACATGCAATATGGCCAGGTTCTGTGTGGCTACATATTAAATATGACACTTCAAGCCAAACCTGCTTGATTATGGTCTACGAGATATAGCTTACTCCTACACTAAGTTTAGGACTGATTTACTTTTTCATTAGCTAAAATCACTCATATTTTAACTTAAGCTTTTTAACATAAAATATTATTTTAGTTAAAATTTCTGTTTTATACCTTCCCCCTTAATCCTTTTAGTTTTATCCTTAAGTCTACTAAGGCCTAAAAGCTTTTTATCTTTATTTCTCTTAGTTAAAATTACTGTTTTATACTGACCCTCTGTAATGTATTTTAACCCTTTTAGTCTCATGTAGGCCTATTGTTATATGTCCTTTATATTGGTTAATGACAGCAATAAGGGTTGATTTGATTTAAACAAAAAAGAAAAAAGAGAAAGCATTAATAAAATATTAGGCTATTCAAATATTGAAATTAATTACATTTTCAATGTCATCATTATAATTCAATTTTTAAACAGTGAATTAAACTTAGACTATGTGGAATCATATTGTCTTATCTTGCCTCTCCTCTGATATAGAGCTAACTCAAAGGCTAAGAGTGGACAGATTTCATTAAATCAACTTTTGAACTTTGGAATATGAACATTCTTCCAGAAGTAATCACCTTTTTCACAACATTCTAAGCTCAATATATCCAAAGCTTTTCGTAATTGAAAAATTCCAAATTTCTGAGATATATTGTAATAAAACATTGAGTTCTTTGACCTTAAATTGTCTTCCAGGGAGTTGATTCATCCCAGTAGTAAAAATTAAGAGTAGACACACCCATAACATGTGCACCAAAGTTGCTTCAAATTTATTACATTTTCAGCATAGAAAAAATGATAGCTAACCTTTTAAACTATTCTTTAAGAAGTCCAATAATAAGGAAAGAATTTTGTCAGCCTTTGGGCTGGCTGTTTGAGGACATCAACCAAATGAAAGTACTTGTTCCATTGAATTGTGGTGGTGACCATTGAATTGACATATATAAAAACAGTGTTTCTCAACCTTGCTGGCTGGGGAATTCTGGAAGCTGAAGTCCACACATCTTCAAGTGGCCAAGGTTGAGGAACGCTGATTAAAAAGAAGGGCCAGGATACAGCCCTGTTTCACTCCTTTCCAGATGGGGATATCTGCAGAAAAATGGCCATTACTGCCACATCGAACTTTTATGACAGTTTTATTATACAGCATCCTAATTAGGCAGAGTAACCTCTGGTCTATGGATAATTGTGACAGCTTCCACCAGAACCTTACTCTATATATAGAATCAAATGTTGACTTTACATCAGTAAAGGTAACATCTAAGAACGTGCAGGTGTACAATGTGTGTATTTCTCTCCCAAAAACTGCAGGACAGCATATTGATCCATGGTTGATCTGTCCTCCCTAATGCCTGCTTGTTCATTGCCAAATTTTTCCTGTTTTAACCAATCAAGAAGCTTATAAAATAAGAAACATTCCTATAGTTTACTGGAAATACTAAGGAGACTACTCAGGTGATATTTGTTAGGGTGAATGCTATTATCTGTGACAAGGTTTTGTCATTCCTGTTCTATATATGCAATATTTAATAGGTAGAACTTCAGTATGCTATGTTTAAAGTATTTTATAGCCATTTTGTTACCCAGGCTCTGTTTTTAGTATCCTCTTACATGTTCTCACTGCATTATTGCTGTATGTATTCTTATTGATGTTTTAGATTTTAGGCATTTTTACTTTTTTTTTAGACAATGTTTATGTTTTCTCCTGTGCCATAGCTTCTCATGCTTTTATTTCTTTAAGAAGCCAACTGTTTAATTTGCTGGCCAATGACCACAATGAAGATTCTCTGTCTATCTATGTACTTTCCTTTTATTTCTAATATGCACAAAGAACACTTTTTTGGTTATTTTTGCTATTTCTAGCAAGCCTTAGCTCATTCTGAGTTTTAGTCTTTCTGAAAGAGTTTTTAGAAGCTATTTTGCATTTTCTTTGGTTATACATCCCTTTTTCATATACCTTTCATACCTTAAATATGTTCCTTTTCTCTTAAGTATTTTACAACAATTTCTTCCATGTTTCTATATATTGTTGATTATCTAATTTGGCATATTCCACCAACCATTTTCAAATACCTGTTACATGCTTATTATTTTGTAAAGACTGTGTTAAATTTTCTAGTGGTAATTTTGAAAGTTTTAGGGCTATTGGCCATAACCAGGTTGGATTCTCCCATTAATTAAATTTCAGCATTATAAGCATGAAACCAGAGTTGATGTTCATGCCACACTTCCATATTAGTTAATATAGTAGAAGTACGGATTTCATACTTACAAAAATAATAAGATTTTAACACTCTCCAATGTATAATGGGCACTGTTACGGTTTTTCTTAATATAGTACAGATCACAGACATAAATACTGCATTTGTTTTTTCCATAAAAACTGTTTTATTGTACAAAATCAAAATCCCATTCCTTACAACCTTAATGTTAATTTTGTGCTTGCTTTTATTTTCCTATTTTATTAACGCTACCTATTTTATTCTACTGTCTTCCTATTACTATGTATTTACAACTATTTCTAATTTATTCAATCTCTATGTTCCTATCTCTATGTTTGTAGCACTATGTTTTCTTATATTAACTATTTCTTAGCTCTTTAAGTCTTTTCTTTCTCCCCCAGGTCTTCAGCTCTCGTAGCCAGTCTCAGCTTATTTGCATGTGAAAATCCTTTTCACTCCTCCATAGACTTGAGAATGGGCTTTTCTCTCCCCCCACCCCTCGGCACTCACAGGCCTCTTTTTCTGGAGCTGGTTTGTGGAGCTCTGCACCTGGGCTGCTTCAGGCAGTGGGCTTGCTCGGGTTTGCAGACTCTGGTGGGGCTCTTTTCCTCCCCGTCTCTCAGCTCTGCCTCTCAGCCGGTCTTGCAGCTCCAAGAATGCAGCTTTCTTTTGCTGTCTAAAGACTGCGGCTGAGGTGCTTGTCTTTGTATTGGAGGTTTCTCTTTCCCACTTCTCCGTTGTCTGCCAGGCTTGGCTCCTTTCTTGCCACACCCACACTCAAGCTTGTTTTCTGTTCCATTTTATAGGACAAACTGTCCAACTAAGGAGAGGGAGGGGCTGTTTTCACCCCCCTTCCCAAGCAGCACCAAAACTCTGGATTCTTGGAGGGAAACGAAATGCCAAGTGGTGCATTCGCTCTTCCACAGGGACTAATTTCTCTATTTCAACTGCTATAAAAGCAAATTTCATTAACCAAAATAAAATAAAATAAAAGCTGTATGATAAAAATTAAATTTAAGGAATCACAGACTGAATAATTGAAATTTCTTGAATAAAATTAATGGCAAAGGGTTTTTTAAAGATCTTTTTTATCCTGCATTATTTGTATAAATAGCTCAAGGCAGCGAACATACTTAATACTCCTTCCTCCTCCGGTTTTCCCCACAACAACAACCCTGTGAGGTGAGTGGGGCTGAGAGAGAGAGAGAGTAACTGGCCCAAAGTCACCCAGCCAGCTTTCATGCCTAAGGTGGGACTAGAACTCATGGTCTCCTGGTTTCTAGGCTGGTGCCTTAACCACCAGACCAAACTTTTCTCCAAATCTCTGAAGATGCATTCATTTCTGAAAATATATTTAAATAATATGTAAAGGAATGCCACATACTGTAAAAAATACTGATAGCAAAACATTCATTTTTAAAGTATTATTTTGCCTGCAGGATTCAATTTAAATAAGGCCTATCCAAATTTGCTGCTATTGTAATAACAATATATTTCAATTTAGTCTAATCATCTGAGATATATCTCCAGAAACCTTCAGTCTAAGATAAGTTGTGGAGAGGACCACAGTTGATTTATGCAACACATAAAGTCATCAGTTCAGATTTATATTGTACCTAAAGTGGGCTCCATAGTTGTTCATTCATTTTATTAAGTTTAGTATAAACTATTTAAGTTTCTTAATAAATATCAGCATCTCATCTACAAACAATACTTTATATACTGTTTTCTTGTATGTGTCAAATAATGATTATCACTATTCTGTCTAATGTGGTCATGGCTTCCAAACATAAATAAAATAATAATGGAGAACCCTGCCATGTGCCCTGTCCAATAAAAAGAGATTGACTAAGATGCTATGAGTCCTTACACATGTTTTTGGAGGAGAAAAGTTATGATCTATTTCAAAAATTCTGCAGGAAAGAATAAAAAAAATAGGCAAAGCCATAACTTCTATCAGGTCTCTGAATCCAATGAAATAATTACAATATGATCCACCTCACAGGGTTGTTGTTGTGGGAAAAAATAGGCAGGAGTATTATGTATGTTCACCACCTTGAGTTATATATAAAAAAGGCAGATAATAATAATAATAATAATAATAATAATAATAATAATAATAATAATCTGTTTTAATGCTACTTAAAGTGTCAAGGTTTATTAATATCCTCATATTGTCAGGTCCTTAAATTAATCCTGCTTCATGAGAGTGAATCAATTTTGTTACTTTTTTCTTGTAGTTAGCAAGCATTCCGGATAATACTGATTGAACATTCACATGTGATTGAACATTCACATGCAGAGATAATAACAACAGCAGCAGCAGCAGCAGCAGCAGCAGCAACAACTTGTATGCCGCCCAACTCGCAATGATCCTGGGCAGCTCACAACAATCAAAGAAATTAAAATCAATAAATATCAATACATTTTTATCTTTAAAGATAAAAATAAAACTAAAAGTTCTCTGGTTTATACAATATATATAATCTTTACCTGGTTTGGGGATTATAGAAATTTCATTAAGGCAAACTGGTAAAACACCATATTCAAATACATTCAGATAAAAGTGCAAATGTTTAGAAACAAAATATCATATGAGTATTATACCATTCTATAGGGAACATATCCAGGCCAGGCACTTTACTATTCCTTGAGCTGAGCTATCAACTCTACAGTATTTTTAAATTTTTCCTCCTGCAGAGGCTGGTTGGGGCAGGGGATGGGGAAGCACTCAGCTGAATTCTGAACTGTGTGGGGATGCTTCAGACCGAATCTGTGGTTGTGCAAAACAAACAAAACGAAACGAAAGGAGTACAACCTTTGCTTCAGTTTCCTTCATGTCAGCAAAGAATAGGCATGCAGGAATGCTCAGAAGCAGCAGCCTGCACTCTCAGCAGCTTTAAAGGAGGTCTAGAGAAGATAGTGAATGAAACTGTATCTGAATTTGAAAGTGCAAGAACTCGGCTCCTCACTGGTATTGGAATGAGTGGTACATATCCCTCACTAATCTGTAGTAGAGCAGCAGCTTCCTGTTTCCTTTCCAGGGAACTGGGAGGCTCCCATGTCACAAGCCAAACAGGAAATTTGTCCAGCTGTATTCAGTGAAACTGCTCCTCATATCCCCAGGCCACCCAGTTTCCTGGATGTTGACTTTCGTACTGGATCTCTAAAACAAGGCATATTTTTGTTTTGCTTATTCCCCAATGAATACTGTCACAAAATCCTTGTAGCCTGACTTTTTAATAGTGGTTTCTGGGAGAGAATATTGTTACTTTCTATTTGCTTCTTAGCTTTTATTCTAGCACTGAGCAAGCAAGGTGCTGAGCTGAAGAGAAGAGGGAGGAAGAACAGACCATTGGCTGCTTCAGAAGGAAAGGTGGGGGGGAAGAAGGACAGAATTGCACTGATGACTAGTGATGTTATGAATACAGGAATACTCATTTAGCAACCACAATTGGAACTGGCAACCTGGTTGTTAAGTGAAACAGTCACTAAGTGAAACTGCTGTGTTTCTGATCTTACTTCAGCTCTCCTTTGCTTTACAGATCTGCAAAGGTCGTAAATTTGAGGATGGGTTGTAAAGTTACTTTTTCATCACTGTCATAACTGTGAATGGTCGCTAAACAAGGTAGTCGCTAAATGAGGACTACCTGTACTGAGACTTGCATGCTCTCAAAAATTCCCACAGATAGGGAATGTTACTGGCCATTGTGTTTATATAGAATAAATGGTGAGGTTTCTGGTGTGTCCAGAACCTTCTGCCCATTTGAAAACAGCCTATATCTATTCTGGTGACAACCATGTTGAACTCAGTAACTTACTCCCAAGTAAATTTTTTAGGAGCGCAGCTTCCTTTTATTGCTCTTGAGGTAGGAATATTCTGAGAGATATTTTGTGGTTCTGTGGAATGTGCTGGCAACCACTACAGAAGGAGCCCAATTATTTTTTCATTCATTTGAATTAATTTAAATTAATTGTATTTCTATTTATGTTTTGAGAGCAAGGATACAAATAATTGCAACAAATACATGCAGCATATTACTGTATTATACAATGATTATAGTCACAAATGTTACCAGAATATGGGTAAGTGTGAGTGATTTAGAACTATATGGTAAATGTCAACTTTTCCAGTACAGGTAGTCCTTGTTCAGTCCTTGAACTTGTTCAGTGACTGTTCAAAGTTATGACAGTGCTGAACGAGAGGGACTTACGATGGTTCCTCGAAGTTGCAGCTATCACAGTGTCCCTGTGGTCATGTGATTGCAATTTGGGTGCTCAGTGACTGGCTTGCAATTATGACATCACAGCATCCCACAGTCATGTGATTGCCATTTGTGCTCTTCACTGCTGGCTTCTGACAGCAAAGTCAAAGAGGAAGCCAGGAGGAGGTCGCAAATGGTGATCATGTAACTGTGGGATACTGCAACTGCGCGGTATTCACCTAACAGTGGCAACTGGGACTGCCAGAACTGCTGTTGCAAGTCAGCATCATCATGTGATGTCGCACCTTACGACTGCATCACTTAACGAATGGAGTTCCCAGTCCCAGTTACTGTTGGTGAATGAGGACTGTTGGTGAGTGAGGAGTTTACTATTGACAAAATGAACTTTGTACTATACCAAGGGGGAGGGAATGTAGAGTGAAAAAGATTAAAGATTGAAGAAAGATAGGTAAGGACTGGGGCTGAAAAAAATGGAATGGAGTAACTAAGAGACAAATGATTGACCAGACTGCAGGGAGATGAGAAAACAAATATGAGGTGCAGAGGGAGAGACAGATGAAGCTTCAGTGGTGACTGTCAGCCCTCCCTAGGTAGACCAGACCTGTCATGGTCTCAGAGCCACGGTCCACAGCACAGGTGAATAAGATCCCACCGGGTGCTGCACCCACAGATTCAGCAGCCACTGAATCAAACACTTACACCCTCTCAAGTCCCCCCTCAGCCAGCACCTCTTCCTCCTCCTTATACTTCAGTGAATTAGGGAGGCATCTGCCTGAGCTGCTTCCGAATGTTATCTCATTGCTCTGGATTTTAAAAAGACTTCAGCCCCTTTTGCCTAGGTAATGGTTCCTGTGTATCCATCCACAGGGTCATCTTCCTTATTCTCTACAATGCCTAAATGCAGAAATCAAAGATGGGGACAGCAAAAGAGCAACGCTGATCAAAACAAGTGTCAGCATTATGGGTACAGAAAGAAAAATGTTGGGATGGAAATGTTGGAGGATATCTACGACATGTAGTACAGGATGAAAAGAAATAATATGCTTGGCTTTTCCAAGACATTGGGCAAGCTTGCCCTCTTTCCTCCGATACTATTCACTCATGGACTCTCCCACCCATACTTCATGTATGCTCACCCTTTATCACTTTCACTTCAGACTTTCCTTCCATATGGCCTCTCTTGATACATGTGTGTGCACATGCATACACACACACACTACTGTATGTCCTATCTACTCTCATTCCCTCCACTCTGTATTCTCTCAAAAATGACATGTGTTATGGCAAATTGCAAAATTTCTATATAGATCTTCAGTCTATCTTGTAAATAAATTATCATGCTTCAGAGATTATCCTACTAATACAAATAGAAAACAGAAAGGATTTATAAGGTTTTACCCCTCCTTAGAAGGGGCAAAATGTTTCTTAGTTCTCACTGAAGCAAATATTACCATTGCAAGGCCTACTCCAACTTTCATTTGCCTATTGTCTCCAGAGCGATTGTATCCTGGCTCCTATATTGCTCAGTTATTATATAAATCCCTTGACATCAGCCTTAGATACAGTACATTGGCACATCATCCATCAAAACTGGCACATAAACATGTTTCAACCCTCCCGTATGCAGATGATGTAGTGGAATTGGCGTTAACACAAGTTGATCTGAGAAGGGCATTGTAGTCCTTTGTGGAATACTGCTCAGAGGAAGTTTGTGAGATCAGTTATGACAAGACCAAGGTTATAATTTTTGCAAAGCACCCTAAAGCCCATAGGTGAATACTAAATGGGCTTGAGCTGTAATGGATCAAACTATTTATGTACCTAGGAGTAATATTTCGAGGCACAGGAAGCCAGAATGCACATTTAGAATACACCCTACAGAATGTAGAGAGATCAACTTCAAGGCTTTTATAGATCTTGGGGAGCATTATATATTCCAGGTGCAATTAAATTATTTATTGCTAAAGCCCTAGTAGAACTTCTGTATGGTACACAGATAGGATCCTATTTAAAACATCGTTGGAATCCCTACAATCTAAATTTTTGAGAAATTTCTTTCAGTACCATAAAGTGAACTCTGTTTTATTCTCCAGATGGAGACTGGTGTACTCAAAATTGATACAATGATGCAGCTCAATACCCTGAACTATTGGTTAAAAACAGGCTTCTACACTAGTGGTCTGGTCCTCCAATATCCTCTGATAAATTTATCAGCAAATTGAGAAGCTCCATCTTACATATATTGAATCATTGTGGTTACTCTCTGGAAGCCATACTAGCCTTAGGTTATGATCAAGCCAAAGCCAAGATAAAGCAGAGAATAATAGATATAGAAAGACAGGAAGCTCAATCCTGTGGGTCAGTAGGGTTAAATCTGGGTGCTCAACCCACTAGCTTTAGTCCAGCCAGATACTTCAAGCAGACTGAAATACAATATCCAAATATGGCAGGCATTATTTAATGTTTTGTCTACAACTGCCTTGGAAGGAAGGTATAAGAAACTTCTGTACAATGAACAGAATTTCTGTACAATGAATCTACATGGCTTTGTCAGTATAGAGTGAACCACTGCTCATTTTCTTTTATACTGTCCCTTTTATCAGGATATTTATGATATTCACATGATATTTTGTACCATTAATAGCAAATTATCCAGGTCATACAAAGAAGGAGGAGGAAGAGGAGGAGGAAGAGGAGGATCATAGAATCATAGGGTTGGAAGGGACCTTGGAGGTCTTCTAGTCTAACCCCACCCCAAGGCAAGAGTCCTCATACCATCTCAGACAAATGGTTGTCCAATTGTTTTTTGAAAGCCTCCAGAAATGGAGTACCCACAACTCCAGGAAGCAAGCTGTTCCACTGCTTAATAGTTCTAGCTGTCAGGAAATTACTCCTTATTTCCAAGCTGGATCTCCCTCTGATGAGCTTCCACCCATTGCTTCTTGTCCTACCCTCAGGTGCTATGGGGAATAAATCAATGTCCTCTTCCCTGTGGTAGCCCTTCAAGTACTATCATGTCTCCCCTCAGTCTTCTCTTGGTTAAGCTAAACATATCCAGTTCCCTCAGCCATTCTTCATAGGATTTAGCCTCCAGACCCCTTATCATCCTTGTTGCTCATCTCTGCACTCTTTCTAGTGCTTCAGCATCTTTTTTGTATTGTGGTGACCAGAACCGGACACAGTACTCCAGATCTGGCCTCATCAGTGTAGTGTATCACTTCCCTTGATCTTGATACTATCCCTCTGTTGATGCAGCCCAGGACTGTGTTGGCTTTTTTGGCAGCTGCAGCACACTGCTGACTCATGTTTAAGCAGTGGTCCACTAGGATGCCTAGATCCTCTCATAGGCACTACTGTTGAGCAGGTACTGCCTATCCTGTACCTGTGCATCTGGTTTTTCCTGCCTAAGTGCAGGACCTTACTTTTCTCTCCACTGAACTGCATCTTGTTGGCCCAATGCTCAAGTCTGTGAAGATCCTTCTGAATCTGGAGTCAATCTTCCAAAGTGTTAGCAATTCCCCCTGTCATGAAGAAGGAGGAGGAGGAGGAGGAGGAGGAGGAGGAGGAGGAGGAGGAGGAGGAGGAGGAGGAACTAATAGTAGTTATCTGACAAATTGATAGTCTCTCAACATAGAATGTTGCTATACTATTATATTGCCTGCAGATATTGAAAGGGAATAAGTGCATGACAATTTGCAACATCATAATACCCTAGCATTTTATATTGTTTTATTATTCTGTATTTTGGTTAATTAGTTGATTTCTAACTGTAACGAAGTATTCATATTTGATTTTTTATTGCATCTTAATATAAACATTAGTTTTAACATATTAGGACAATAGATTTCTCTTAGTTACTTAGATTAGTCTTATTGATTTTATAGAGTTAATGCTTGTAATTCTATGTTATATTTTATTACTGTATATATAGTTGTATGGATCTTATTGTATCCTTATATTTTATTTTGCTATTTTTGGGCATTGACTGAAAAAAAAAGCTGTTTCTTCTTCTGTTTCACAAGCTGTACCTCTTTGTGAGGCATATGAGGCATCTCCTTAGGTATTGTTATTCCTACTTGTAAATCAACAGAGAAATTCTGTGGAACTGCAGGATACTTCCATTATAAGATGAAGGGAAACCAACACTGATTCCACAGGGTATTGAGATGTATTAGAACTCCACCTACCTTTGGTTGGTGGCTTGAACAGTAGATCTTAGTGTATGATTTTGAAATGTTACTCCAGCAAGAATGGAAGCTCAGCTTCAATGTGTCTCTATTAGCCTTTTGAGAACAGAGAAGGCCATGTTGAGAGAGATATTCCCCATAGCCATTTTCTTAGAAAAGATCTTGGTGATATCCAAGAAAGTTGGACTGAAAGGAAAATAAGAGTTCCTGGGTGCTGAGGCTACCTAAACGTTGACCCATCTGTCACCATGGATTAAAATATCAAGGCTTTGTCCCAGAGTTTGTGATTAGATTCTGTCTGTACTCCATATCCTAAGAAATATGGATAAGTCATGAGAGGCTGGAGGATGTTATGCCCTTCCTTCAATTTCTATTGTTTCATCAACTGGAGTAGACAAAGTCTTTCCCCCTCCTCCCCTTTAACTCTCTCAACTCTTTCCTCCTCTTGACAGGGGATCTCAGAAGGGAGAATTTCAAAAATTCTAAATTGTCCCTCCTGTACTAAGAATGAAAAACATGTCCCACCACAAATCCTTCCTTCCCCAGCAACAGAAGTGATAGGGCAGAGGTGTGCAAGGGGAAAGGGAGGCATTCCAAGAGGGAATGGTGGAAAGTAGGTTGTATCTTCAGGATGGATGGAAGCTGCAGATGACAGGCTACTGAACTGATGTAAGTATGGGGCTTGTTATCTCGTTCTGGACTTAAAAAATGCTTCAGCCCCTTGCCGCCTTGTCGCCTTGTCAATGGAGCTGGTATAATTTTGTCAAGGTGATCTTCCTTATTCTCTACAGCCAGCAAAGACATGTTTCAATATTGGTGACGTCTCAAAGGTGTAGAATACCTATTGAGGTTCAAACAGACCATAGGAATGTGGAATGCTTACAGACCTATCCCCAGGTTTTGCAGCACCTGGTCAAGTGAGCACTTTCTTTTCACCATTTTAACTTTCATATCTTTTTTATGAAAGATTATTTCAATAGAGAATAAAGAAGACGAGATAAGCAAGGGCTGTTGCCTAGGCAAAAGGAGCTGAAGCATTGTTTAAGTCCAGCATGAGATAATAGTCGGAATTGGCTCAGGCAGACGCCTCCCTAATTCACTGAACCATAAGAAGGAGGAGGAGGTACAACACAATCAGACTTGGAAGTCTGATTGACACTGGCCAAAAGTATTTTGTTAAAAGAATAATAAGTTTGCTCACATGGAAGTAGCTAATCAAGAACAATGTTCAGGTAAACAAGCTGTCATCAAACTCTGGGCAAATTCTAAAGCACAACACCCAGAATGAAATCAGAAACTTCAGCTTGAACTACAGAGACCATGTGGGATCTTTATGATAGAGGATGGGTTGAGAAATGAATGCCGGTTTGAGCATGAGAAAGGCTTGTTGGGTCTAAAGGAGATTAATTTTTTTATAAGGCAAACATGTGGTTCAATTAAAGCAATAGAATTAGGAACAAATTTATCATCATCATCATCATCATCATCATCATCATCATCATCATCATCATCATCATCTACAAAGACCAAGAATACACATACATAAAAATAGATCAGAGAACTGAATGTAAGTACAACCATATATGGATAAAATATAAAAAAACAACTACAGAAATAACATGACAAATAACAGTTACAAAATTTACCAGCGAAAGAGTGTCATGAAATCTGCTTGCAGTTGTACCAAATCTCTCAAATAGGAATGCTGTTCTATGAGAAAGTCTTGAAACGTTGGCTAAATAATTAGCATTGGAGATCAGTCTTCTAATCTGGGCCATCCTATACAAGCAAGGATTTGCATTCAGATTTCTTTAAAGGTCACTACGGAGGACCTGTTGCTTCAGCTCCAGCAAGGTCAAGGTCAAATATTGACCAGATAGGCCCGCAAAATTTTAGGTCCAAATGTATACCTTTTTTCCATATTGATTGGCAACTATCTATGAGGTCAAGGAAGCTAAGGAGCTATTGATAAAAACTAACTTAAACCAGAAGTTGAGGCAGTAGAGTGATAGATGATCCTCTATACGGATTAGTCTGGTCTCCAGATATAATGAAGAATTGGTAAGACATATAGGGACTTGCAGCAAGAGTCTTAAAAATTTGTATTGGACTACTTCTTCAAGACTTGGTAGTAGTCATATGCTGTATAAATATGGTGATTCATACAGCAGGTGACTACTGTAATTCCTTTTGTTCTGAAAATTTTTATTTTGGCAGGAGCATAAATGCTTTTGGAATAAAGCAAAATTATATCTGCAAGTCTGTAGGCCAAGACAGAAATTATTCGCCTCCATTGCTACAGAAATTATTCTCAGGTATTCTTTCCATATTGTCTAGGATTAAAAGGAAATGCCTAGATATTTGAATACCTTAATGTGTTCAATAGAAAATCCATTCATTTTCAAAGAATGTTGGCAGATGATATACCTTTCTGAGAAAACATCCACTTTTGTTTTTTCAGAGCTGATGATCAAGTCTTTCTTCTCTACTATTAGAGGCAGGAGCTCAAAGACTTGGTCTCAAACCCACCTGAATTATATTAAGATTTACTGTATATGTATTTTAATAAAGGATGGCTATAACTCAGCCTAGGCTTTGTGGTGTTTGATATCACCTATGGTAAAAAAGATAAATAGAATAAATAAACAGAAACAGAATTATAGAGATGATGGCAACACTGCCAGCATAAAAGAGACATGAAACAAATTTATTGGCTAACCCTAGGGATGAAACTCAGATTTTATCAATGCTAAAACTAAGATGTATCGATATGAAAAAGAGCGGGAGTCAAAATGCATTCTTGCTTCCCCCTTTTTTTGGATGGGAATTGGAGGGGAAAATGAAACCTACTAGAAATGCCATAATGGACCTATATAAAAATAGTACCATGTAGTCTCATAATCAAGAAAAGATGCTGATCAATAGAGGAGGGAGCCAGTCTTACACAAATCCTGTCTCTGTAAATTATAACAAATGCCACATTCCAGTCAGTAAAAGTGACACAGAAAGAACCCCGGGGTCAGTTGATGTATTTTTCTACTAAGTAATGCAGGACAGGGTCAATCACTGACCACCCTTCCCTAAACCTGACTTGCTTTCTCTGTCAGAGCACTCTCCTGTACCATCCTGTCAATTAAAGACGCCTAGCATACCACTTGCTTACAATCTTTAGCAGACTAATTGGCTGGTAATTTGCTGGATTCTTCTGATCACTGTTTTTGTATGTTGGAACTGTAACAGATCTAGTCCAATCCTTGGGGATAAGAAAAGAACAGTTTATGTGTATAAATAAGGAAGCCAAAACTGGGGCTCACCATTCAATATTTGCCTTTATTAATTTATCTGGATTCAGATCACTCCTCATCCCCAATAAAATTAATTCCTGAATGCAGCCCTTCCTCTTATTCTAATCATTAATTTGGCATAATACATGCTGGTGGGGGAGGTAGATATTAAGTATTAAACATTTGTGCAGTGAATTAACCTCACTCTGGGAAAATCTGAGTGATCAAGATATTTCCCCTGCCAGGTAAGGCTGTTCAGCTTTAGATGAAGGCTTAGTATTATCTGTCTAACTGAAAAATATACACATGCTTCCAAAACAGCTTTATATGTGGTGGTTGTAGATTTTAAGCAGGCCCTTGACTCAATATCAAGAGAGACACTACGGCACAAATTAAAGGCCTCTGCCATTGATTGTTGGGTGCAGTGCCGCAGGCCTTAATTCTGATCCAGTCCCCTCAAAAAAAAAAAAAAAAAAAGGAGTCACACAAGGATGTTTTCTGGCTCTACTTTTATTTAATTACTACATCAATATAATAGTGGAATATCTTAATTAAGATGAGTATCATTCACCAAAATTGGCTAATAGACCAGTAGCCCCTTTTCCTTATGGATATGACATAGTAACCTCATCCTTGACCCCAGTGTGCCTAAGGAGAGCCATGAAGTCACGATCTCTTTTCAGTAAAGACCACTCACTTTAAATAAACCTTGAAAAAAATAAAGTTAAGCATTTTGCTAAATGACCAAAAAAGCTGCCCTGCTCTTTGAATAGTCATCGTATTGAGCAAATAAACTTTTTCAAATATCTGGACTTGGTTCTTTAGCCTTTTGGCAAAACGAGACACACATACTCCTATTAGATAAAGAACCCAAAATAACATATGTGGTTGCTAAATTTGCATTACTAGCATTTAAAATATGGACCCATTTAATTAAGACACAGATAAGGTTAAAAAAATGAACAAAACAATATCACAATTTTTTGTTTCTTCTTTTGCTCCTCTAAATAATTGAAGATCTGATCATTAAATAGATAAAAGGCTAGATGCATTTATCTGTATTATTTTTTTAAAATATTTTTTTCTCTTTAATGTATTAGACTTCATAAAAACTTAACAAAAAGTTTACTTTAGAAGTGGATTAATACCACACTACGATGGATTAAAAGAATACTACTATTGGTAGTACAGTATACTATGTATGGTCCCAACATTCATGTAATTAATTTTAATTTCAAAGTTTCAATTTGGATTTTAGTATTATTATTTCTTATTTCTCTGTTGAAACTCTCAAAGACTGCAATAAATATTTGATTGGATTTCATTTTTAAGAATTGTGACCACCCACTTACTTTAAAACTTATGACTACAGCTAAAGATAGGTAATTTTTGGAAAATTGCAGTCATGTTTCTGCCGCCAGTAGGTATTGTTTTGCCATTAAATTACTGAGACTGCCTGTACTGTGGGCTGTTTGGGAACATTCATTTATTGACAGATTTGCTTTCTGTTGTGACTCCCATCAGTGAAGTGATATATTTTTGTATTGGCAAGCCTGACTGTAATAAATTCTGGACATTCTGACTATTTCGTATATCAAATAGAGAGAGGTCTCCTCACTTAATTTATAAGCTCTTTCACTGCTAAGACATATTCTGTCCATTGTTTAGGAACTTTCTCTGGGCTCTGGTGTCTGGAACTTGTTTGTAATTGCTTCTTTTTCTTTTCCATTTCCAGACACAGAATGCAGGATCTGGAAACTAAAACAATAACTCCTTATACATAGTCTAAGACTCCAGTATCTTAAACAAAACCACAGAGTGATTAAAGGCATTATAACAATTCAATTATAGACCATGAAATCAAAGTGAAATCTAATCTAAGATCAATCAGATTGATTTTGGGGGGGGGGTGAAAAATGAAATACCAAATTTATTATGAAAATGGGCAAACTTCAGAAAGTGCTTTATGTCCTTAATAGTGAAGTGTGCATGCGCAAGACTGTAGCTGGATTTTGGTTCCTTCCATGGACATTTCATTTCAATGCTTGTGTTGCTGTAACTGAAAGGGAGTTAACTAGAAAGCCAAACACAACACTGGCTTTCTAGTTAACTCCCTTTCAGTTACAGCAACACAAGCATTGAAATGAAATGTCCATGGAAGGAACCAAAATCCAGCTACAGTCTTGCGCGTGCACACTTCACTATTAAGGACATAAAGGAACCAAGATTCCTTCCAAGGAAATCCAGTACCCAAGTACTCCAATGCAAGCTGATAAAATGCATGTTTCTCTAGCTTAGTGAAGAGCTGTAGCCATGATGGTATTAAAGGATTGTTTGATTTATATCCCATCTTTATTTTGAACAACTTAAGGTGGTATACATAATGCCCCTGCCTCCTCTTTTCCCCAAACCAACTCTGTGAGGTGGGTTGGGCTGAAAGAGAGTCAATGGCCTATGGTCCCCCAACTGACTTTCATGCCTACAGGAGGACTAGAATTCATGGTTTCCTCATTTCTAATCCAGCACCTTAACTACTACACAACACTGGCTTTCTAGTTAATTCCCTTTCAGTTACAGCAACACAAGCATTGAAATGAAATGTCCATGGAAGGAACCAAAATAGATAACATTCTAAAGTCATAAAACCTCAAGCATTATGAAACAATCTGGAAATACTATCATTTACCATAGGTCTTCCAAAATAATTCAATTTTCAGAATTTTCTGAAAGCCAGGACAGTGTTGTTGTTGTTGTTCAGTCATTAAGTTGTGTCCGACTCTTCGTGACCCCATGAACCATATCGCACCAGGCCTTCCTGTCCTTCACTGCCTCCCTGAGTTTGCTCAGTTTCATGCTCATTGCTTCAGTGATGCTATCTAACCATCTCATCCTCTTCTCTCTTTTCCTTCAATCTTTCCCAGCATCAGGGTCTTTTCGAAAGAGTCCTCTCTTTGCATTAGGTGACCAAAGTATCTGAGCTTGAGCTTCATTATCAATCCTTCCAATGAGCAGTCAGGGTTGATTCCCTTTAAGATTGACTGGTTTGACCTCCTAGCAGTCCAGGACAGTGAGGGTTCCATAAAATAGGAAGCAGAGCCCATGAGCCTCCACTGCCTATATCTTGGTTAAATGGGGAAATCACCAACAGTTTCTCCTGGGAGGTTCCACTTGGTGGATCAGCCATCAGCCATCTGAGGCCATCCTAGATGACTGCATGGATACATCCATGTAGTTTTCATGGCAGCAATATGGAAGAGGTTTGGCACTGCTTTCTTCTAAGATATTTTTCTGGCTTCCCAGCCTAGCTTACAACCTTGAGGTTCCTGGTGGTTTCTCATACAGCTCAAAGTAACTTTCAGTTTCAGGTGCCTGAGACCTGGGATTTTCTGGGGCATGTTTTTGCTATAGGGATTACACTTTGGAAAATATGGTAATCCTGGGAAGTTTGAGAGAGCTGGTAAGGATAGGCATGACACAGGAAGGGGGAGTCTAAAAAAAAAATTACTATTAAGTTTAAAATTAAATCCCAGCTTTCCATAAAATACAAGTAAATAATTAAAAATAATAAAATGTAAAATATTTAAAATATCCATAATCCTTTCTTTCATTGGTGAAACATTCCTTGTTAGATGAAAATTATATTTCTAAAATGAGGTAATTTTAGCTAGCATACTATGTTAAAAAAATTGGGAGGAGACAAATTGAACTCTACCCACAAGAATTTGTATATTTTCACTTAAAGATGTAGACAGATGTAAGTAACTCCTGGATTCTATAAAATAGCGGGGGGTATTTTTCTTTGCTTCTTTCCTTCTGCCATCAGCACCAGGTTGAGCTTAATTTCAGTGTCTGCAATTGCCTGCTTTCTGGCCTTAAATATCAAATATTAAGTCAGCCCTTTTTACCTCCTCAAAAGCTTCCTTTTGTGACATTTTACTAGGCAAAGGGAGATCTCAGAAACTTGCACTATATTTGTGGTCTCTGAGTTGGCCTAATAAAGGTATTAACCTAATTATGGACTCACCCACACAACAGAGGTAATGTGCTGCCCTCATAGAAAGTAATGCAGGTTGCTTTCAGGGCAGCAATTGGTTCTGCCTATTTTGGGAGAGAGGAAAAACCACCACAAATATATTAATATACTGCACCATTGCCAGTTTGAATAGCAGGAAATAGAAGTAAGGTGGGGGGGGGGGAAGAAGGTGAGAAAAGCTGTCCTTGAGTAAATAAATATGCCCGGAGCTTAAGATCATGATCCAGCCAGAGTTTTAGACTTATGGCCATCCTTTGATTTTAATGATACATTTCAAACACACACCCTTGATTATCTTCTGAATCCAAACAAACCTCACATTTGCCACTGTCCCACAGCTTCCCTGGTGCTGTGCCATGTCCATTTCTGTGGTCCAGGTCTAAATGCAATTTGCTGGCTCTGCCAATGGTGATGAAACTCCATGTTCCTGTCAGAGGATGAGTGGTCTGCTGCCATGACTTTGTTAACCATCAGCTACAAACAACAGAGAGGCAGGCATGGAAATTTGGTAGCAATGGCAAAGTGGCTCCACTCCTCGCACACCTGGCATTGATAGGAAACAACACTCGGGGAGAGAAGGCCGAGTTCCAGGGAGCAGAGCTGAAGGGGAATGGAGAGAACTTGCAGAAGACCCTTGCTTGCTTGAATCATTCCATATCGTAGCCACCTAATTTCTCCCATTCACCCCTTGTCACCCTTGCTTCTCCTTCTCCCTCCTATTTTACAAGGAGATATAAGCTCTTTGGGTTATAGGTGTTCTTTGTATATTTTATTCTAGAAAGCATCTGCTCCAAAAATGAATTCCCTCCCTTCCTTCTTTTACTAGAAAGAATTGGATGCTTCAGCATCTCATGTATTGCTAATTATAATTGTTAGAAATCTGATTATTTTAAAAATAAAAGCTAGAATCAATGAACAGGGTGACGCCCAAAAGTAAGACATGCTCTGCATGTACGCCTCTCCACTGGGAAAAAATGTTGCTCGGCAGGTTTCTGCTTTCTGATTACCAATGGAAATATTAACCTTGTGGAAAACCTAATGGGTCTTTCATAAGATTGATATTTCCCTGACCAAATTACATGTGCAAAACGAAGAAAATAGCTATGCCAAAAGGCTCTTTAATTTTGTTGGCAACCCCAGCACAACTGACCACGGATTCCCAGAGTCCAGTGGCTGGAAATGAGGGGCTGGTCTTACAGCAGTCCTGCCAGGCTAAGTGGAGCCCAGCAGATTGCTGATCTCTTGGGGGCTCCTCCTCTATGTGAAGTGGGCTATTGAGATGGGAAGTCTTCTGCCACAGTAGCTGGGAAAATATTACTTTTATCCTGGTACACTTTGGACCGGCTTCCTTCTGCCTCAGCAATGGGCCCTATATCTTCAAGACATGGTAAGTGTGGCAGTTTTGCACTGTGGGAAGCAGTCTGTGTTGATGATCCCGAAGTCCAGCACTTTTGACTATCTTCCATTATCACCCCAATCAGGCTACCTGATCTCCCAACTAATTATTAGGGCTCTGCTCCCTTCAAAAATGATTCAGAAGTGCTTTGGACCTTGCATGAGCATAGCATCTTTCTGCTATTCCTTAAAGCACTCTATTTTTCAGGTTTCACTGCAAGCTTCGAAAAAATACAGCTGTATTGATTCAGTTAATGTAACTCTTAAAGCAGTCACATTTTTTCAGATTTGCACAGAAATTCTGAAAAAAGAGAGGCAATTTTAATGAATATTAGGGAGATGTTGTACCCCACATGAGGTCCAAAGCACTTCTTTCATGTTATTTTTGAAGAATGAACAATCCTAATAGCTAAAAGAATTATAACAGAAAAAATAAATGCCTGAGTATCTTTGTTTTTTTTAACCACCTCTTTGCATGTAATGTCTTTTAAACTGCACATAACTCTCTTGGAGATGTATATGTTTAAATAAGAATACAGGATTTCCTACTATTATTACCATTATTAAATTATTATTAAAGGTACTCCTCAGTTAATGACCATTTGTTCAGCGACCATTCAAAGTTACAAAGCACTGAACAAGGAGACTTATAGCTGGTCCTCAAAGTTGTGGCTGTCACAGCATCCCTATGGTCACATGATCACAATTCGGGCACTTGGCAGCCAGCTCACAATTATGACAGTCACAGTGTCCCATGGTCATGTGATCGCCATTTGTGACCTTTATTGCCAGCTTCCAACAAGTAAATCAATAGGGAAGCCAGCAAGAGGTTGCAAATGGTGATCACATGACATTGTGCCTAACAATCACATTTTAAAAAATGTTTACCTTGCACATTTAAAATTTTTTATTCTCTATGGTGGACGTTTTATTGTAAACTGCCAAGAGTCTGTACTGTAGTTGATCTGGCAATATACAAATGCAATAAAGAAATAAATAAATGCCACTCTTCTCTGTTAGGACCTTAAAATAATTTCTTTTTTTGGTACCTTTGAGTCAGTGTTCACTCCTGGCGACTGCCTGGACTAATCTCTGTAATTTTTGTTGGCAGGATTTTGGAAGTGGTTTGCATTGCCTTCTTCCTAAGACAGAGAGAAAGTGACTAGCCCAAGTCACTTAGCTGGATTTGTACCTAAGCAGGACTAGAATGCAGGGTCTCCTGGTTTCTAGCTTGGTACCTTAACCACTACAACAAGCTACCTCTGAAAATAATCTTTCAGAGCAATTTATTATGAAGAAGCAAAAAGAAGGAGGATTCATACTAGAAAAACAGTATTATGCATTTTCTTTAAAAGTGGCAAGTTTGATGCTTTTATTCTGAAGTCCACAATGTGGCACAGACAAAAAATGGTTTATGCTCCCTAGGTAAAAGAGACTTCATGAAGAGTGTATGAACACTTTCTTGTTTATTTCTATGTCTATTAGTTATTACCAGCATTTGGGAGATATGATTTGAATCTAAACAACAGATTGGTCTGCACATAATTGTATGCCATTTCATTAAGGACATTTCAGCAAAAAGACTAGAAAGTCCAGTAACCAGTTATGGAGTCAATAAGCATTTCTTTTTTAGATGTTTTGGTTAATTACTGGTATGATATGGATTTACTTTTTAGATGCTGCCTTGTGGCCAAACAAAGCATTTGGCCTGCCATGAGCCAAAGTCATTATATAGAAGACATTTTCCTCTAAGAGATTAGAACGCCCAAAGCTTACTGAAGAGCACTTATACTGCACTTTCCCAAAAGGAGAAGCTTGAATTTAAGAAATACCTCTTCCAAAAAAGGAAGATAAGAGAGAAAAATATTAATCTGCTTCCATTGCATATTCTTAGTGAATCTAAGTCATTCCCATCAAGGAGGACCCCAGCCCCCCTTAGTTTCTTTTCAGATATACAGTTTTGAAGTAAATTTCTTCGATATGATGATGTGGGCAAATAAGGAGTTGGCATTGCCCTGAATCCAAAGAAAACATTGGGTGAATCAGGTGCATTTCAGGGTCATGTAGAACACGTGAGTAGCCCTACTAAGTTTGCATTTAATTTTGCTGTCATTTGGAAAGACTTAGAGACTGGAAAGGGTAGTGTAATGACATCGTCATGTCATGAATTGGGCATGGCTGAAAATGTTCCTTGTGGAGGACAGGAGGTTTTTTTGTAGTCCAAACAGCATTAAGCCCATCAGAAGACTTAATATATATCCTTATTTGTTTCGTTTTCCAGTGGAAATGGGCAAGACATTGCTACAGATGTCTGTGGAGCTGCCACCATTTTGGAGATGCAACATGAAAATTCTAGGGTTCATAAAAGTGTGTAGAGGATCTACATAAAAGGGCAGAGGATCTACTTTTGGGCAACAGTGTGGTGACTGGCAATTTGGATGTAGGGGTTTATGATTTAGGGTGGTGCAAGTTTGGTTGTGGAGTTCTATACCACTACAGTTGGTGGTACTTGTTTGCACTACAGAAAGCATAACAGGTGTCTTATAATAAATGTAGGAATGGGTTGAAATTCAGAAAGGGATTTCTTAAACCAGCTTCCTTTTCAGCTGTATTGGGAGATAAACAGCTGAAGGCTGCAGTCAAGGAAAAGCCCCAAATGTGTAGAGTTACTTTAGAGTTAAGATGTATATTAATATGTAGAAGAGACATTCATTTCCTTTATTTCCACTGCCATTAGACCTTCCATTTTATATGTGAAAAAGGTGACTGGGGCAAAAATACCCTTCTGTAATCAAGGGAATACATTTTTTCCCTGGGGAGCAGGTTCAGCATCATCTTTATTATGGTCATGGACCAGAATTACAAATAAAAATACAATTAAATACATTAAAAATACATTAAATGAAATGAACAGAACATGATAATATATTTACAGATTGGTGGGATCATCAGTTGGCAGTCAAAATCTGCCTAATTTTGCAGACAGTATAACAAAATTTAGCTACATTCATGGAAACTAAATCATTCTGATCAGATAGCAGCACCTGGACATAAAAAAGGTCAGAATTTCCTGGATATTTTATCAGATGAGGAGTTGGGGAGCAGGTTTTCAGGGGTTCTTCAAGTGTCAGTCCAATCCACCCTCCCCAGCATGGTCAATGGGAAGGAATGCTGGAAGTTGCAATTCAGTATCTAAAAGACCTGAGGATTCCTGCTATGCTACAACTTCTGTCAGATGTTTTGAAGCACAATTTAACAATCCACCTCTGTAGGAGTCTAAAGGCCAGTGGTCATTTATTAGAATCCCTAAAGCTGAATGGAATTGCAGAATGACCATAAACTGAAGTCTCATTTTTTGTTCTGCTCAGTGCAGTATATTGTTCTCCACAACATGGGAATGTGTTCAATGAAAATTTAGGACTTTTATAATCCATTTTCAGGTAAACACAACCCATCCAAAACTGTAACACAGGATTAGTAGGTAAGACTGAAACTGGACATTTTAAAAATATTTTAAAAACATGAACAAAAACACCTCTGACACAAAAAGCATCTTGAATTAACAGAGCTAACTTTTCTGCTGCATGCCTATTACATGTTATTACAGTCTCAGACTAGTGCATGTTGTTCATGTTGGCTATTCGCACTTGACAAGCAAGATTCAAAATTAGGAAACGATGCTTTACATACTGAAATGTTTTGGATTTGTATAACTTTTGGAGATAGAGAAAACAATCTATTGTGTACAGATATTATAGATCTATAACATTCAGTCATATTGTGGCCATAGACTTAAGTGTTGCGCATCGGCTTCACTATGAGTACTTGGAGGCGTAAATGACTTCTGTTGGCGTAAAAACAATACAGAAATCGTGGATTTCAGCATAGCTCAAACGGGTCATGGTAAAACTAGCAGAAAACTAGGCCCTCCTACATTTTTAAATCGTGTCTTGTTATGAAATATATTTTGAATCTGAATAATGTTGGCATGCAAGTCAATTGATCCAAGACTTTTTAACGCAATTGAACTCTCCAGCTGGACTGCAAGAAGTGTTTGACTCCTGCTACAACCTAAAATGTTATTTATTTGAGAGATTTTGCTGGAAAAGGACCAAAAATTGTTTACAGGGTTTTGAAACGGGATTTAAACGCATATTTTTCATATGAACTAAAAAAAAAATGAATGAAAAAAATCGGTTTCCAATGGTTGCGTTGATTAGGCAGCTTCATTTTCGATCCCTGGCATAAAGGGAACTTGGAAGTTTCATCGCCGACGTTTCTAGTGACGTATCTCTATAAGAACGGTACCTGTTCAACCACAGATAGGCGGCTTCCCGCTTTCTCATTTTTGAGGAGCTTACTTTGTGGAGCGCGGTGACGACACAGTGGGCGTGCCGTACATTCCGAACGACAAGGAAGCAGCGGCTCCGCTGGGCCGGCGCAGCGGTTTACAGTGGAGCCAACCGTTGGTGAGCAAGTCTGCTGCGGGCGCCGGTGTCCGAAGTGGCGCGGCGCCTTCTGCTTTGGCCGCTGCTGTGCTGCTGGTTCTGCTCGCTGAAGTTGAAGTCGGATCGTCTACGGGCGCGGGCCTTGCCGAGTCGAGCGCAATGGAGAGCGGCGGGAGCGGAGCCGGGTCCGGGTCCGCGCGCGGAGCCGGCCGAGAGAAGAAGAAGGGCAAGAGCGCTGACGAGTCTTCGGTAGCTGCGGTAGCAGGAGAGCCAGGTGGAGGTGGAGGAGGAGGCAGCGGCGGCGGCAAACCGCGGAAATTCGTAAGTAGTCTTGAGAGAGGCAGGCCACCTGCCTTACTGCAAAGGATCTGGGTGAGCCCTCGGGCGGAGCAGCCCTACCCGC
This sequence comes from Python bivittatus, assembly GCF_059951505.1. NCBI lineage: Eukaryota > Metazoa > Chordata > Lepidosauria > Squamata > Pythonidae > Python > Python bivittatus. The sequence continues at coordinate 10,120,907 of NW_028277124.1, read as the reverse complement.
CTTTTCTTTGGCTCCTTGGGCTGGTGGAGTCGGCTCGGCCTTGCTTACAGTGGGTCCAGGCAGGGTCCCATCAGGTTCTCGGCTGGGCGATAGGACGGGTGAGGCAGGAAGTTTCCTTTCCTCCTGGGTCCGTCCAATAGCAGAGTCTGAATTCTGCCTGCCTGGGTATGATTCAGGCCTCGATTCACGTCTTGCCTCACCAACTCTGCTGGGAAGTTTTTCCTGTAGATTTAGTTAGTTCTCCGCGCTTGCAGGATTCCTGGGCTGTATCTTAATTAACCTTAACCCTAATATTCACTTGATTTTCTTTAATGGTTTGTAATATCTGCAATCTGCACTGCTCAGCTTTCTATTCTGTTTTAAAGCTCAGAGTTTCTAAATCATACCTGGATTAAGATCCATTGAAAAAGTAAATATACATAGCAGAGAAGAGCAGGCACTTTTAGCTGCACTTTTTTTAACAAGCAGTAAAGTCTCCTCCTAGAGTGCTCTGAAGCTGTTCTTAGAGTACTTTTGAAGGGATCAGGGCAGATTAGAATATGAGAGTTGGGTTAGGCAAGATCCAGCTTAGTTCAGCATTTGGTTTCCAGCAGTGGCCAGCCAGATGCCGCTGAGTTGCTCCAAGCAGGAGGTGGAAGAATATATTTCCTTGCTTGTTCCCTTGCAACATATATTTGGAAGCAAGCTATCCCCAACCTGGAGATAACATTGGCTCAAGATTAATAGCTTTGATAGAGTTGGCCTCCTTGAATCATCCAATCTTCCTTAAAAGCTGTCCAAGTTAGAGGCCATCATACATCTTGAGGAAATGAATTTCACAGCTATGCCTATTAATACAGTACTTTATTTCTTCTGTTCCACATCTTTAAATTAGCTTCATTGGACAACTTCTAGTCCTAGTGCTTATTATTCATTAGATTTGTATCCTGCCTTTATTTTGTGCAATTCAAGATGGCATCCATAATGCTCCCTCTTCTTCCCCACAACAACAAACCTGTGAGGTGCGTTGAGCTGAGAGAGAATGACTGACTTAAAGTCACCTGGCTGGCTTCTGTGCCTAAGGGAGTACTAGAATGCATAGTCTCCCAGTTTCTAGTTCAACACCTTAACCATTACACCAAGCTGGATTTCGGGGAAAAAAATTCTCCATGTCTACTTTCTCACACCATGCATAGTTTAATATATCTCATTCATGTCTGTCCTTATTTGCTATTTTTCCACAAATCCCACAATTTCTAGCCTTTTCTTGTAGGGACCTTTGGAATCCTTTGATCATTTTGGTTGCCCTCTTCTGCGTATTTTCCAGCTGTATTATATTAATTTTTCAAATGTAACCAGAACTGTATAGAGATGCAAACATACCATAGATTTGTATAAGATGTTTATTTTTCAATGCATTTCTCTTAAGGATGCTTTTACCACCATCCCAACCTCACCCCGACTCACTTCTCTGGAGCTTTCACCAACCATGAAGGAAAGGAATACAGACCATACAGGACAAAGCTGATGTTATAAAGAATTTTGTCCACTTTTTCAGGACATACTCAAACTTATATCAGGAAGCCTGGCAAGACATGGTTTTGGTCCAATTCCAAGCTGATTTTATTCACCAGATACCTAGAGAATTCCTCACAGCAATCCAACAGATGGTCTTCCAGCCTATCCTTACTTAATAAAGTCTGGGTGACTTTAAAAAGGACTGCTGGCCAGCATTCTGAGAATGCAGTAAGAGTGGAGAAATATTGATGTTTTGCCGCTCTTATTGCCATGAGCTCTTAACCGTGGTTGGTGTGAAACAGTCTTTGTCTTCCAAGCCATTTTCTGGTTCACCCAGAACTGCTCAGTGCCAAGGAGCACCCCTGGATCAGTGAACTGGTATGTTGTAGTTTTGTCAGGAATCAGAGATATAGAGAGCCAAAAAAATTGCCTAATCCTGTTCTGCTGAACAAATAAAAAAGCATTTAATCTAAGGATGTTAATCTGTTTGGAGAACTAAAGTCTACATTTGCTATTTGGTATTTCCTTTGCTAGATCTGAACTACTAGCTTGGAAATGATGGATATTTCCTTGGAAGAAGCTATAATAATTTTCTTAATTGAGAGGAAATTATCTGACACTGAAGTAATTATTGCTCTCTCTGCAGAATTCCATACTTGAGCAAGGCCCTGTAAAATCCAGACTATTTTAGACAAAGTTTATGTATATCCATTCCAGTCTAGCTTTTGGCTTGAACATGGAATGAAAACAGTCTTGATCACTGTATTGGGTGACTTGCTCCAGAGACTGCATGTGGGGAGTGCAGACTTTTTTTTTAGATTTTTTTGATCCCGCCTTTATTATTTTTATACATAACTCAAGGTGGCGAACATACCCAATACTCCTTCCTCCTCCTATTTTCCCCACAACAACCCTGTGAGGTAAGTTGGGCTGAGAGAGAGTGACTGGCCCAACTCACCTCATGCCTAGGGTGGGACTAGAACTCACAGTCTCCCGGTTTCTAGCCTGGTGCCTTAACCACTAGACCAAACTCTGAATTTCTCTGAACCTCTCAGAAATTCTGAATATTACTCGCCATATTTAGTCAGGATGGCTCGGTATTAGGTTAGCTGGAATCTGTCTTATTTGAGAGTACTTAGTTCTTAAGTTTAAAGACTTTTACTCTGTGAGCCTTGAAGTGGTCAGCGCTGGTAGTAGCTAGAACTAGAGTTTTACTGGATTTCATGGTAAGTCAAAGGCCAAAGGAGGATAGATGATGGTTCAAAATTATCTGGATTTTCTTAGTTTTTAGTTCTTCTCTGGATTTTGGGATGGAATTTGTTTGTTTGTTCCTCTGTGCCCATTTCTTCGCAGGTGGTCATCAGATTACAGGTGAAACTCAAAAAATTCGAATATCGTGCAAATGTTCATTTATGTCAGTATGGCAACTCAAAAGGTGAAACCAATATATGAGATAGACGCATTACATGCAAAGCGAGAAATGTCAAGCCTTACTTTGGTATAATTGTGATGATTATGGCGTTCAGCTTATGAAAACCCCAAATTCACAATCTCAGAAAATTAGAATAGTGTGAAAAGGTTCAATATTCTAAGCTCAAAGTGTCCCACTCTAATCAGCTAATGAATCCATAACACCTGCAAAGGGTTCCTGCACCTTTAAATGGTCTCTCAGGCTGGTTCAGTAGGAATCACAATCATGGGAAAGACTGCTGACCTGACAGTTGTGCAGAAAACCATCACTGACACCCTCCATAAGGAGGGAAAGCCCCAAAAGGTAATTGCAAAAGAAGTTGGATGTTCCCAAAGTGTTGTATCAAAGCACATCAATAGAAGGTTATGTGGAAGGGAAAAGTGTGGTAGAAAAAGGTGCACAAGCAGCAGGGATGACCGCAGCCTGGAGAGGATTGTCAGGAAAAGGCCATTCAAAAGTGTTGGGGACTTTCACAAGGAGTGGACTGAGGCTGGAGTTAGTGCATCAAGAGCCACCACACACAGACGGATCCTGGACATGGGCTTCAAATGTCATATTCCTCTTGTCAAGCCGGTCCTGAACAACAAACAACGTCAGAAGTGTCTTACCTGGGCTACAGAAAAAAAGAACTGGTCTGCTGCCCAGTGGTCCAAAGTCCTCTTTTCTGATGAGAGCAACTTTTGCATCTCATTTGGGAACCAAGGACCCAGAGTCTGGAGGAAGAATGGAGAGGCACACAATGCACGATGCTTGAAGTCCAGTGTGAAGTTTCCACAGTCTCTGTTGATTTAGGGAGCCATGTCATCTGCTGGTGTTGGTCCACTGTGCTTCATTAAGTCCAGGGTCAACGCAGCCGTCTACCAGGAGATTTTGGAGCACTTCATGCTTCCTTCCGCAGACGAGCTTTATGGGGATGCTGACTTCATTTTCCAGCAGGACTTGACACCTGCCCACACTGCCAAAAGTACCAAAACCTGGTTCAATGACCATGGGATTACTGTGCTTGATTGGCCAGCAAACTCGCCTGACCTGAACCCCATAGAGAATCTATGGGGCATTGCCAAGAGAAAGATGAGGGACATGAGACCGAACAATGCAGCGGAGCTGAAGGCCGCTATTGAAGCATCCTGGTCTTCCATAACACCTCAGCAGTGCCACAGGCTGATAGCATCCATGCCACGTCGCATTGCGGCAGTCATTGCTGCAAAAGGGGCCCAAACCAAGTACTGAGTACATATGCATGCTTATACTTTGCAGAGGTCCGATATTGTTCTATTTCCAATCCTTGTGTTATTGATGTCATGTAATAATCTAATTTTCTGAGATTGTGAATTTGGGGTTTTCATAAGCTGAACGCCATAATCATCACAATTATACCAAAGTAAGGCTTGACATATCTCGCTTTGCATGTAATGCATCTATCTCATATATTGGTTTCACCTTCTGAGTTGCCTTACTGACATAAATGAACATTTGCACGATATTCTAATTTTTCGAGTTTCACCTGTATATCAGTTCTAGATATAGTGCTCAAAAGATTCTGCTAATTAGGTTGATTAGATACTTTGCAGTAGAGTTAATTTGGTTCTGGTCCTACGTATTTTATTTTTCTTTGCGCTTTTAGTGAGAGGTAAGAACTTGGTTGTTTCTGCTGTTTTAGAAGGCCAACTGCAGAATAAGTGAGACCTAAGCTCATATATTGCTGTCAATATGCATGTTTATAGAATATAATTAGGAGTTATCGTAACTGATAATTTTGATATCTTTGAGTTGGATATAATTTGTTACAAAATGCTTTAGGAAATATTAAAATCTAATTTAAATTAAAAGATTTTTTAACACTTCAATGTCCATTTTCTTTACTCTTCTCCTAGAATCTTAGAATATCTGAGCTGGAGGGGGTCTTATAGGTTTTCTGTTCCAATCCCCTTCTTTAATACACTAAACCACTAAATCAGTGATTCTTGAACTGTGAATATTGCAAGCAAATTAAGGGAGTTTGCATTTTTTGTGGAAGGTCTCATGTAAAGCCTCCCACTCTGCCTTGACAAGCTAGTTGCCAGTTCATTCAAAGCAGATAGAAAGTCAGAGTGTTCCACCTTTGCTTGAGCAAAGGTGCAAAGGTGCAAAGGGGAAAAATATTGCATGGAAAAACCTGCTGGGTAAAGGGCAGTGTGGATGAGCTGCCAATGTGTTTGGGTGAACCCTTTTGGCAGAGGGAGGGAGAGGAAGCAAAGCAAAGGCACACATAAGTAAAGTGAGAGAAATAGGGGCCTTCAAGGCAGCAGTCCCCAGTCCTGCCCTGCCCTGCTGTGGCTGTTGGGGATGCTTCCTGAAAAAGCAATAAACAATGAAGAGGGTGGGGAAGAAGTTGATTGCTTTGTGTAGGAAGAGACTGGTAGTGCACATTCCCCCCACCTCCTCCCTGGGTTTTCCTTAAACCCAAGGTTTAGGAAGCAGAAATAACTTTTTCAGTGCTGATTATGAAAGTTTAAAGAATTTACCTTTAGCAGACTTCTATCAGACAGCTTCTAGTGTGTTGGAGTACATCAGCCATTGCTATTCCATAATTTTTTGCTGGCACACTATAGGAGAGGTGGGTGGATGAGTGCTACTGTCCAAATGGGTGGGGCAAAAGCTGCTCTGTATTTCTTCTACAGTAGTGGAATGCTGATGCCTATGAAAAATATTTTCCCCCTTTGGGTTGTTCAATTAAGAAACTTTCAGTACAATATCGTGAACTATTTATGTTTAATATGTCAAATTTACTTAATAGTAACAAAATATTGTTTTAGATTCATGTTCCTGAGGTTTTATTTTATAACTTACCAAGGTTTTATTATCATTTAATGCATATTTTAATATTCATTTAACATAAATTAACATTTAATTACTAGAAATAAGTGGTGTATTTCTTTCTTGCCCATCTCTACCCCAAAGAAATCATTAGTGTAATTCCTAAAGGGGGGGTCACACTTAATTTGTGTGATTAAAATTTATAATTTTAAGGATCACAGTTTGAGAACCCCTACACTAAACTATCTCCAACAAGTAGCAATCATGACCCCATTTGAAAACCTCTGACAAGGAGAAGCTCGCCACTCATCTAGGCAGACAGTTCCATTGCCCAATAGTTCTTACTGTTAGAAATTCTCCTAAAATTCAACCCAAATCTCCTTTCTTTTAATGTTAATCTGTTGGTCCTTGTCAACAGACAACAGATCTACACTTTTTATTGTACATCTCAGCCTTTTAGATATTTGTAGCTGTCGATTACCATATGACCTTTGATTTTTCTCTTTTGCATAATTAAAATGTGAGTCAATGACTAAGGCCTAGCAACGTGTGTGTGTGTGTGTGTGTGTGTGTGTGTGTGTGTGTGTGTGTGTGTGTGAGACAGAGACAGAGACAGAGACAGAGAGAGAATATGTGGGAGTAGGTGAGACTGTAGTACTGTATGTGTGTAGGGTGATGGTAATTTAGTCCCAGTGTGTGCTGGATGAGTCAGTGACTGAAGCCCAGCACATCCATTATCATGGGCCACATTTGCATGATGGATGCTTTGTGGCAATAGCCTAGAGGGTAGAGTAAAGAGTAAATCTCAGTAACCCTCCATTAGTAGGGCTTGAAAGTTTTGTAAGGGAAGGTTGAGGAAGATGAGTTGCTCCACCCAGGGCAGCATCCAGGTATGAGTAATGGGGTGTCATCTGCACTGCAGAACGATTTTTCTCTTGGGATGTTGGTTGGGGGGGAGGTAACAAGTGACAGTTCACTGATTCTGGAGCAGATTCATCTTATCTCCTTCCTCTGGCTTACAGGTACAGAATGCTTCTTTTATTACCTGAGCCAACAGATTATGCCTTTTGTCTCCTTGAGAAGGCACTAAGAACACCTCCCTAAGATATGGTCACTAAATATGAACTTACTAAGGAGAATCTACTCCTGAAACTGAGGCTCTGGCTGATACTACTGTGCTCAATAGTCCAATCTCCACTCCTGGCTGTGGCTGTACTTTTGCTGGGCCATTTCTGCAACCAGGTGGTCTTCTCACCTTTGGAGATTGCTAATGTCACACCCTTAGTCATACAGGTTATGCCAGTTCATTGACTAGCGTATCATCCAAAAGATTCATATAGGATGTCACTGTCATTTGCCTTACTCTCACTTCCATTTTTCTTAGAACTTGCTTGGTTCCTTTTCTAGGAAAAGTGAGTGGGCAAAACTCATTTTCAGATTTCTTCCAAAAAACTCACCATCCATGGCTTTTACCTTTCTGAAACAATAAAATACCTATTTAACTGTTATTGGCAGGGAGTTGATTTTTTTGGCTTTGTGATAGGGATTTATTGATTAAGCATCTCCTGTATTTGAAAGAAGCAGCTATTTAGTTGTTGCTACATATGTAGTAATTCAGCATGAGAATCACCACAACTTGGAGTTCCTGTTCTTTGAGTAGTTGCATAGTAATGACTGCCTCTCAGTCTAGATCTGATTTGCATTTTTTCCTCTCTTGTTACGGTTGGAGCTTTTGCCTTTTTATGGTGCATGTGCCAAAAGGTTAAAGTTTTGAGGTGTTAGAACAATGCTCATTTTAGACACGGCAGAAATACACATTAGGCAGGCACAGTGCTTTTAGTCAGCTGTCAGTAAATGATTTCTACTTTTGATGTAATATTAAACATGCTGGATGCTCTTACTTCTGGGTGTAACAGTTTCAAGAGTGCTTGCTTGCTAACTTGTTTCATCACCGCAGCCTGTTCCGTTAGCTGTAGGCCTTTGGGTGGGTAGCTTGTTTCCTGTATTGAAAACCACAAGGGGAGGGAGAGAATGTCTTAGTCAGATATGAAATGCTGGGACAAGGGAGGCTGAATTGTTTCACCCAAATGAGAAGTATGTATGAGAAGAGTTGCATTTTGCTCAAATAGAATTTTAAGCTTGATGCTGCAAAACAAAGTAAAAACGAGCAATTTAGACAGCAGTGTATAGAAACATGAAAGATCTAACTTAGCATTCACTGATCAGCTCGCTTGATTTCTTGTTCCTTTACAGAGAGATCTGTGGTGAGAAGGTAAATTGCTGTTATGACTGCCAGCTGCCAAATGCTGGTTCCTTTCTCCTCAGTCCCATAATTGTGTATCCTGAACTTACAGCTAAACTGATAGAAAACAAAACTCCTGAGTTTTCAAGTGTGTAAGCTGAAAAACAGATACTAAAATCAAAGAGCCTGAAGAATACAATTACACATAACGGAATTCAAGAAAGTGAGGATTAGATAGAATATAGAAAGAAAAGATGAATTGTAGATCATTTATAACTTTGTAGAATCTAAATACGGTTGTCTTAAACCACGGGCAAGTGATTTTTTACTGACTGGAGCCACACTTAACATTTTTAAAGGCCCACTGGTCATAGAAGGGGAGCAGTTACACCAAGCAAAAACAGCCAAGTTACATGTAGGTTGTTGCACTTCTTCCTGAGTTTGAGAGGGGGATCTTTGAGAAAACCCAGAAGGAGGATATAGAAAAAGAGGCAGTGGCTAACATAGCAAGCAGGAAAAGAGGAGCAAAGGTTAGGGGATATAGAAGAACCAAAAGACTTTTATAGTCCAGATTGGCTATCCTTCTAGGTCACACACCACACAAGGACTCCACTTTTTTGCACTTCTGCTTTAAGGAGATTAGCCTAGCCTTTACTCATTCTGTGTTTATAACTTTGTTTTTTGAATAAAGAGTGATCATTTGCATTTTTCTTTCTGCCTGCTGTAACATGGGCTGCTTGTAGGGATCATCATGTAATAGTGGATTCCCATGTTGGGCAATGGCTTGGACTAGGTGATCCCCATGGTACCTTTTAATCCTTACATTCTACGATTCTGTGACTTGTGTTCAGTGTAAGGATATGAACTGAATGGTGCTCACAACTCTGCTTGTGATCCTGATAAGGCATTGTTCTGTATGGCAGGTGTGTTCAGTCAGACAAACTTATCGTTTATAGCTGCCTTGCCAATCTAATGTATGCATTAGATCTCTGTAAGCAGCTACCTTACAGCTACCTTTCAGATCTGTGCAAAGATTGGTGTCAGTAGCAGTGACATTGGAACTGCAGTTTGCATGCCTGAGTGTGGTCTCCATCTGCCCCATGCCCATTTTAGCTCTACTTATATACAATATGCATCCCATTATCTTAGTGTATATGTTAATGCCTGCATTCTGGAAGGCTGTGGCCTAGTCTGATTGTAGAGATTACTGGGTTGAATGAATATAAAATATTAAAACATCTCTTGTTTTGAAGGAAAAGTTATTATCTCCCCAGCTTCAATAACTAATTTCTAAGTAAGTTTTTAAGGTACAGGTGACGGAAAATATAAAGTTCCTCATTTGTATTGGCATGACCACCCAAAGGTTGTCCATATGTGACTTATGAAAAAGTTTGTGGTTTAAAAGCAGCCTCTCAAAACATTGTCTAAAACAGACATTCTGACAATTCATACTTAGCTTTTTATTTTGCTTTTCAGGATATCTGCCTTTACAAGGCAACTTGTAATTAAGTTCTTTAGGTGCTATTCTGGTGATATCTAGATTTGCTAGAATATAAACACACAAGTGATGCCACATTGGAGGCTTGTTTAAAACCTTGCAGGATTGAAAAACAAGTTTTTCATGTTTGATCAGCTGCTAATTGGAAATAAGTTTTCTATGTTCCCTCTGAGTAAAAAAATGGTGGGATTGTGGAGATGACATCTTAGCTAGAGCAAAGGGGATATTTGAGGGTCTACCAGGGATGGTGAGTCGAATTGGAAAACTCCATGGGCCAAAAGTTCCCCATGTTACATAGGATCACTAGTCCCATTGAGGGGATATTTCTCAGTGATAGCACATCAGATTCCTATATTTCAAACCCTACATTCAGTGGAAGAATTTTCCTCTGAATTGCAACAGGGGAGGAAAGAATTATATTTTACCTCTTTCCTTTGAGAGGGTCTGCCCATTTGCTGATGCTTTTTGCATTATTGAAACTTACAGCTTAAATGCAAAAATGCAGAATGCAAGTGGAGATTCTGTCAATTAAACAGTTCCCTTTCCAATGATTTTCCACCCAGTATCCTCTGTTTTTTTCTTTTATTCCTCACATACAGTTTGGAACTGTTCCCCAGAAAACTGCCATTCTAAAGGTGGTTTCGAATATCTTGGTTAGTGTATTTACAGCCAGCTTTGATTCCTATACACATAGAATACTATCTGAAATATGGTTTCACATAAAGCTTGCCAGTACATTTCAAGCTCTTTTTAGATTGTAAACTGATGTAAAGTATTTTCAGAATTGGATGAAATACTCAGGGGACTTAAGGACTGCTGTTAAATAAGATCTAAAGAACATTTAGAAAGTTTAATTGTATTTTGTATAGCTAAGAAGAAAATATTTGTGGACATTAAAGTAATTAATATCCACTTAATGTGTATTCACATGTTTCTTTTTTGCTACTGAATTTTTCTTAACATACTGATTCGTTTTTTCTATCTTTTCCTCTTTTTTTCCCCTCCAATTGTAGAATTTGAAGCGTGTAATGGCAGATGAGGTAAGAGTGATAATATTTATTTTTGGTATTAACTGTTTTTGTTAGTTATCACTGAATCCTAAAATAGTTTCTGTGTACTCTCTTTTGTGGATCTTTATTACTAGCTTTATGACTACACTATCTTTTCTCTTTTATTAAGTGTTTGCCTTGATAGAGTATGTTAACCAGTTTTCAAGATTGTATAGTATCCTTGTCTATGTTATTCCCTCATGCTACTCTTTTTTGCAAGGAATTTGTGTATGCATTTAATGATATCTTTTGCAGAAGCTGAGTCACTGACTCTGGCTTCCAGTTTGTTCAGTGGATAAAACTGCGTTCTGCACCAACAGATTGAAAGGGGAGTGTAACTCTCAACCTCTCAGAGCTGTTTATTTTCACAGACTATGCTATCCTCCTTGGTTGTTTTTCTAGAATGGGTCTGGAAGATAGCATATAATGTTACATGGTTTATTTCTGTAGTTCCCTTCTTTATAAAAAACTGTGAAATATTCCTGTGCATAGTAGGCATTGGGATGATAGGCAGCCACAAGATATTTATTTATTTATTTGTTTGTTTGTTTATTTATTTATTTGTTAATTTTTTTAAGCCGCCCATCTCCCCCCAATGGGGGAACTCTGGGTGACTCACAACAAACATTAAAAACATAAATATATATACATTCATAAAACATCAGTTAAAAAATTACTAAAAAGGGGAAGGAGAGTCCAAGAAGATGAAAAATCTGAGGCTGAAGACAGAAGGCCTCTATGGGGCTAGCCATCCCCATGCTTGAGGTATTCCCTCCCCACCCCAGGCCAAGTGGCAGAACCAGGTCTTCAAAGCCTTACGGAAGGCCGGGAGTGAGGGGGCCAATCGCACCTCCGGGGGCAGAATGTTCCAAAGAGCGGGGGCTACTGCAGAGAAGGCCCGCCTTCTGGACCCCGCTAATCGAAGTTCTTTCACTGAGGGGGTCCGAAGCATGCCCTCTCTGTGTGATCGGGTGGGACAGGTTGAAGTCATAGGGGAGAGGTGGTTCCTTAGGTAACCTTTGTTTTTCCCATTGTTTTTCTCTTCTTTAAAATGTATGTAATATCTTGATACTTAGTTTGAAGTATTGTTAGTACCTAAAGGATGCCTCTAGTGGGAAGATAGAAATCCCAAATAAATTTGGGACTTGTATCCCAAAGATGGTGGTGATGGATTGTCCAGCTATAAACAAACTGAAATTTAATTTAGATGAGAGGGAAGCTCTGATGGTTATGGATTCAGCCTATTCAAGGATAGTATATTATCTGCTTTGGATAAGTTGCAGGCCTCCTTAAGATAGAAATTGGGAGAGACTGCTTTTAGGTAGTTGAGTGACAATGAAATTATGAGTACTAAAAAACTGCAGAAAGTATCCTACCCCATCTTTAAAAGAAGACCTTTCAAATATTGTTCAAAAGGCAAGCCTTTTCTTTTCTACCCATGTTTCTGAGGTGCCAGGCTTGGTATGAAACTGAAGAATATTAATTTATTTGCCCTTATAGAGTGGTGTATCTTTGTTGTCTCTGAATTTTGGGGGGGGGGATGTTTGTGGGATACCAGGAGGGATGGTGTAGCTAGTTGGCAAGCAAATTGGCAAGCTGGGAAGGGGTTATTAGTATCAGGATTAATTGTCTTAATATAGTGGCTTGTGGCAATATACTATGTTCGTTCATAGAAGCAATAGGAGTAGGCTGGAACAGTGAAATACACTGCTTAGAGATAAACTACAGAGAAAGAGACCGGCATAAAACACTGGCATTTACAGCCTCACCATTCTCTATCCTAAAATCAGTTATTTTATTTGTTTTAAATATATTATAGCAATCCAACAGCTTTAGCAAAAGACCAGTGCAAGAGACAACACAGATAGTCCCCAGTTTAAGAATAAGTTCCGGTCCCAAAGTCTGTCCTTAAGTTGAATTGTATGTAAGCCGGAACAGTATTATTGTATAATACTGTATAATGTTCTTAACCCAGGGACTGCCTGTACTTCAGTAATAAATCTCTTCTTTGAGACTCATACAGTAAATATTTTGGACAGTCCTTGTTAGTCAGGCATTGTCAAAAAGTTTAAACCTGCCCCAAAGTACAGTTTGACCCAAGAACGCATATTGGATTTCCTTGAGTCAATATTCTATCTTGAACCCATATTCCTAATTGTTTTGGGAGGGCCAGCATAGAATTGTAACATTATTGGCACAAGAGACAATAGAGTTAAGACTTAAGTGGCCATAGCAAAGACATTGAGAGATGAGAAAGTGAATACAGTTCAAAGTAGTATTAGCCTTGCCACCCCAAAAGAGTCTGATAGTTTAATAAAGTGACAGCTCCTTAGCTGGGCATGATTTCAGTGACAGAGAGCTCATTAGCCATTCAGTGCATTTACTCCTGTCATTGTTCTCTCTGTTTGGAATTGAACTTCCAACTGTGTGTGTGTGTGTAAATAAATAAATTTATATAGCAGCAGAAAAGCAATCAATGTAAAGCATTTTGCAGGCACTTGATTCAGTACATCAAAGTGAATCTCTGTTTTGATCTGTGATCTCTTTTGATGGAGTGATTCGGTAGAAGCTTCACTGAATCACAGCACCATTAGAAGCTTTGCACAGCTCTAGTAATTAGCAGAATTACATAAAGAGATTTAAAAGAACATTGATTTTGATTTTTCCAATGCAGTGCGAAAGTATTCATATATTATAGCTAAGAAAGTAACACACTCTGTAAATTGAATGGAAAAGAAGAATAGAAAAAGAACAGCAATTCTAATTTTATATTTTATTAATCAGCTTGAGAGATTCACCAGTATGAGGATAAAGAAGGAGAAAGAAAAACCCAGTACAACATATAGGAATTCATCTGCTTCATATTCAGATATTTCTGGGTCAGGTCAGATGTTGCAGACTATCCCTGATGAAGACGTGCTGGTACTCTTTGAGCAGATGCTGGTAAGTATCTTTACAATTATATCCTGAGAATGACAAAGCTAAAATTTCACTTTGCTTATAGTGATGCTGAAATATTCACTTTGCTGTAGTGTATTCACATAGTGTAAAGTATTCACTTTGCCATAGTGGTGTGATTTCTGGGATGTGAAAAATTCTCTTTCTGCACTGGGAAGAAATATTCCTGATTCATTTTTCTACCACAGCAAACAAACAGAACTCCTAAAACCAGAATTCATTTGGGAGAAGGCAAGTATTTTTTACTCATAATTTTGTCAAAAGAAGAGAGCCTCATGTGACTGGATATCATCTAGCAAGAATGGTGTAGTGAAACCTGCAATGTGCACGGGGTTGGAGTTGATGATCACTTAGGTCCCTTCCAATTCTATGATTCTATGACTATTTTTTATGCTTCCTTCACTAGGTGGATATGAATCTAAATGAGGAAAAGCAGCAACCTCTAAGGGAGAAGGACATTAGTATCAAGAGAGAAATGGTGTCCCAGTACCTGCATACTTCCAAAGCTGTGAGTTCTTGTGTTGTGGAATGGTCACAATTCAGAGAATACTTCTGCGGCTTGCTTGTTTCATGTTGCAGGATAAATGGCAGCTGTCTGAAAGTTATATGTAAGAAGTAACTGTCAAGGATGGGTGGAAATCAGGCATTCTGTATGTCACTGTCTATAGTCACTTATACTGTTCTCTGATTATAGAGCACAGTGTTGTTTAGTATGATTGTTTATTTACTGGCTTCTCCGAATAAAGGAAGAGCTGGCAAAACCATAGTGGCTTAAGTCTATAAACTGGAATATACCCAAGGTAGTTTCAGCTATTAATTGAGCATAAGGCTTGTTCATTATAGTTACTTTACCATTTGAACATAATTTAACTGCTGTGAATTTAAAAGTAAGTGGATAGTTGGAATCTATCATAGCTGTACAGGAAGAGGAGGACCAAAATATGGGATTCCATAAAAAAGTGACTAAACTGTGTCGTAATAAACAATGGTTCAGCCTAGGCAATTTTTGGCATTCCTGACTACAACTACAACTCCCAGTATCTCTCACAATGCTTCTGAGAGAACTGGGAAAGCAACACACTATCAGATGCTTTCAAACAGACCAAAATGGTTGACCCCAAATTAATGTTGAAGCCACAAGTTCTCTACCGCCTCTTTCATCTCTGGGACCATCCCCAAATAACTTTTTTTGTTATTTGGGGATGGTCCCAAATAACATTTTTTGCAGATGCTATCACTAGTACATTCAGTACTACAGCCAGTTTTTATTGGACCATGTGTAAGGGAGATGCCTTCCTTCAGAGGTGGTTGAGAGCTCTCTTCTGTGCTTTCCTTTTGATTCCCTTGTTCAGTAGAACTCCTGACAAGATTTCTTACAACTCATATAACAATCTCTCTCTTTAATATCCTAGTATACAATTTTGTAGCTTTTCCAAACCTTTGTCTAGAAATTTTGGTTGAGGTTATGGAATCAAAGTTAGTATCAAGGTATCAAAATTAACTCGCTCCCAGAGTCTTTTGATTCTGGATCAGTTTAATTCAACATATTCTTAAATCTAAACCATACAAAAATATAATGCTCCTCTCATTTTTGGAATATAAGGACATTTAAAAAACTGTTAATAACTCATCTCTTGAATCTACTCTTCAGCATGAAAAACTTACATTTATTTTCATTTATGTAACATAATTTTCTTTGCTGTACCTCAGGCTTGATAAACCAATGTTCTTCATAAAATGTCAAATTCTATAATTTGAGAGTGTAATTCAGTTATATGTTCACCTTTCCTTAATCTCTGAGAGAGATATACAGACGTTACGTTACGTCATGCCCCATGTACAAAGTTTTACATTTTTCTGTTTGTACATGGTGTGCATCCTGTGCAGTGTTTTCAGTTGCATTGACCACCAGGAGGAGGCAGTACATGACCAGTTTCATTCTTAGAAGGAGTCATCAAACATATATAGCCAGATCATACTCTGCATGGTTCAATCCCTGTACTGGGAATTTAACTTAAGGACCATTGTACTTTAGATGAGTGCATTAGCTTTAGGTCCTGATGCTCAGATGGTGGGAAACCAACTCTTTTTAAGGCACCCTTCAAAAATTTAATCTGAACCGTGTCAGAAGACTTTTCTGCATCCAACAAAATTAAAACAGCTGATTCTAATTTATCTGCCTCTGTGTCCAAAATATAAATCACTAAACAGATATTTTCAGATGATTTGTCTATTTTTGTTATAAATGTGGTATATAATAATCCAATCAATCAATCAATCAATCATACTGTGACCGTGTTGTAGTGTGACCAGTGTTGAAACTGAATAGTGCAATCCTGCTAGTGTGCCTGAACTCTCAGTGGCTCTTATTACTGTCAGACATGACAGTCTTCTCCTGACTTGATAGATTTGGGGTTTGGGGGCAATTTTACTGTAGTTATGATCTTTAGAGAAGGTTGTTTTGACATCTGAACTATAAACTTAAGATGTCCCATCTTAGAGTTGAGATGGGACATCTTACGTTAATAGTTCAAGTGTCAAAACACTACCTTCTCTCCCACCCCATAGAGAAAGATCTTTTCCCCCATATTAGTGGGATTTTAAATGGGGTGTCATTTGTATGATGGTAAATACATAGCTCTACGTAGAAGGCATAGCGAATGGCCATGAAGGACAGGATAAAAAGACACTACCAGGGCAACAGTCAAATTTGGGATGGGGATGGAGATGTAGAAAAGAGGAGGTTTGCAGTATGAGAGAATGTGTCTTTATTTATTTATTTGTTTCCATTTATATAGCTGCCCATCTCAAATTCATGACTCTGGGCAGCTAACAACAGTTAAAAACATAAAGCAGATAACTATAAAAAACAGACATATTAGCAGCTGATATAAAAAACAACCACTGCCAACAATTCAACCTAAACATTGCATGGACTCTGTCACACATACAGATCCCCAAGCCTGGTGACAAAACCATGTTTTAAGGTCTTGCAAAAAGCCAGTCAGGACCAGTCTCATCTCTGGGAGGATGATGTTCCAAAGGGTGGGCACCGCAGCATAATTTAATTCTCAACTATTGTAAGATTTGCAGGTTGTTGATGTGGCAAAGGGTGCTTCTTCAGAATTATAATTCATGCAATAGCTACAGTTTTTCCTGAAGTGGCCAGGTTTGGTGATGGTTGTCTGTTCTTGATTACTGTGGTATGCTTTGTGTGAGTCCTCTTGTAAGTTTCTGGAAGTTGCAGTTGGTGTGTAATGCAGCAGCTAGGCTGCTAAGAAGTACAAGGTTCAGATGCTGTGCAGTGACTCTGCTGAAAGAGTTTTATTGGTTGTCGGTTGTTTACTGGGCATAATTTGATACTGAATTTTAAAGAGGCTTGGGGCTGACTACTTGAGTAGCACTCTTCCTGTTAAGATACATGTTTGGACCCTACTATCTTCATATTTAGAAAATCTGTAAAGTCCCATCTCTTTTGCCAGGCTTTTAATTGTTAATTGGTTTAATATTTTACTATTACATTTATAATTTTATATTCCATTTTTTAAAACTTGTTTTAGTCTTCTTGAGTACTTGCTGGACAAGAAATGTGGAGTACAATTCAAACAGTAATAATAACTGATTCCACATTCCTAAAATCAACCTCAGACAGATATTTTTACAGGAAATCAAAAGTACAAATTTCTATTGTGGGTCATAATTATGAGGTAAACATGTAATTTATTGATATGTGTGTTCTAATATATTTCTGAAATAAAATATAGTGGATTATTAAACTGTATGATGGAGAAAATAGTAGGAAAGTCAGTGTCCAAATACTGAACAGCAAGTAACTCTAAATTGCAATTATAGCAAATAGAAAAGGAATAAAATTCTGGAATGTAATTGGATATAGCTCAACCCTGGGACCATTTTTTTAAACTGAAAACTCTGTTGTATTGACCTCTTGAGTGTTAAGGGAAAAGTTCAACTTGAGTTGTATTTTGTGCTGTGGAGATGTATTTAATTTAGAAAGCATGGTATACATTTATCATTGTTTTTTTTCTCTTTTGCAGGGCATGAGTCAAAAGGAGAGCTCAAAATCTCCTATTATGTACATTCAGGAACTAAAGTCTGGTCTTAAAGATGCACAACTCCTTGGATGTTTGGAATCTCTGCGTGTGTCACTCAATAACAATCCTGTCAGGTAATAGTTCAGATAGACCTTGTTGATTGCTCAATACTACCATGTTTAAAATATATGGACATGATGCATATCTGAAGGCAAGAGTTGTATACAGTTGACAGTCTAATGAGAAGATGGTGGTTATTTTACTTAGATTATAATGTTTTTTATTCTGCAAATATTGCAGCTGGGTGCAAAATTTTGGAGCTGAGGGACTGAATTGCCTGCTGGACATACTGAAAGGTCTTCATGATGAGAAGGATGAGTTTTATGGGTAAGGACCACTTGAATTAAAATACTTTAAGTTGAGGTAAAATGTTTCATACATACACATTTGTGTGCTTTCAGTGTATAAGTATAGATAGTAAACTTGTTCTGTTTTATTTTATAAAACATGCTTAATTCACAGATCACCCTAGATAACAATGCTTACACACACATACACATCTAGATAAATTTGTGTATATACACACACATTCTGCCTCATATGTGTATATGTGTGTATATTATATGGTCTGTAATCTACCATGCTGGCCCAATGCTGGTCACTAGATAGATTTTTTTTGACTTCCTAATGTAAGACTGAGAGAGTGTTATTAGCCCAAAATCACCTAGCCAGCTTCTGTGCCTAAGGGAGGTTTAGAACCTGGGTCTTCCCACTCCTAGTCTGGCACTTTAAATACACTGGCTTTCATAGGTAGGTAGGATGGATGGATGGATGGATGGATGGATGGATGGATGGATGGATGGATGGATGGATGGAAAGATAAGATAAGATAAGATAAGATAAGATAAGATAAGATAAGATAAGATAAGATAAATATTTGCATGCTAGAAACAGGTTTTATTTGGCTGCATCAAGATTAGAGGAAAAATGAGGAAATTTGGATAGGATAAGGATGGATGGATGAATCTGTAAGATTGGTTATAATGAAATTTGTCTTGGGGGTAGTATTATCCAGTCATACTTTTCCCCTGACTCCTCTTTTTTGATACGGTTATGAGCATCTTGTTACAGTTTTTTATGGTGTTGCATGGTTTTTTGAATGTTCTGGGACTAGGAAGCCTGCATGGGTAAATAGAAAGATAATTCTGTGTCTAGAATTAGCAATATTTCATTTTTGTTTCTTGTTTGTTTCCCAGGTCATATGACTTCAGGATCGAACATGAGATTATTAGGTGCTTAAAAGCTTTCATGAACAACAAAGTGAGTCCCCTATTTTCGGCATTTAGAAACTTGTGAATATCATTCCTTATATTTAATTAGTAGGCACATTTTATAAAGCAAAAAAGAAGAAAGAAATGGGAGGGGAATAAAGATGTGTTCTTGCTCAGCAGAATTATATAACAACAGAATAAAAAACGAATCCCTTTCTCACCTTGTTTGCTAAAACATAAAAAAGGAAGAGGACAGAAAGGAGACTTAGTTGGAGAAACGGTCTGAGTATAGTCCCTATTTAGTTGAGAGAGTGAGGAAACTAAATGCAAATATTGTGCAAGAGAACCCCAAAAGACACAGTTACATTGTGAGAACAGCAACAGACAAAAAGGTGAAGAGACGCCACAGGAATAAGGAATCTTTTTTCCTCTTTTATTGTAATATTGTAAGTCTTGATATATTGCAATCAATGCAAATTTCAATGCAGTAATATTTATTTAATATGATTAAAATAATAGAACATTCATGTTGAAAATAAGAGAAAAGTAAAAATTCTATCAGTATTAATTGTAGTTTAGGATGTTAATATTACAAACATAAGATTATTTGACTTTTCATCCAAAGTTAAGTATGACATAAAAGAAGAAACGTGAAATAAGGAATCTTGAGTTAAGGGGAAAAAAACTGGTATCAGGAAAATAGAGAGATTGACACAACAATTACAGAGCAGTAAGAAGGTAAGCAATGCCTTTGAAAATAAGAAGCTTCTACTAGAAGAAAAACTTAGAGAAACCTGAGGAGGGGAAGGAGGAAAAGTACAGGTGGCTCTCTTGATTCACAGGAGCTCCATTCCAGCTGAACAGCTGTGGATAACAAGTTCTTGGAGAATGATATTATGAAAAAAAGATGTACTTTACTTCTGCAAAAGTCTGTCCAAAATTTTGCATATTCATAAAATACAGAAAAAAACTTTCAGAGCTGCCAATACATGAAACCCTTTACCACAGACAACATGATCTATTTGTATTTTCAGGTTGTAGATACTTAAAACCATGGTTAAGAGCCATCTGAAATACAAATCTAAAAAAATTGAATTAAATAGAAGCAGAAAAAATATTTCAAGTAGAAACAAAAAAACTCAAAAGTAAGCTGAATTAAGATTACAAATAATGTTATTTCCTATAATATTGCTAAGACTTTTTAATTCCAAGTTTAGAATTGTACATATGAAATTGTGAGGGTAAAGAGTACAAGTAATGAGACAAGGATAAATTTCAGGATTATGGGAGTTTAAATTAGTGGAAGATACTGTCAAAAGAAAGAATAGATCACATATTGTTTCAAACAAGAAAAACTGAACTGGAAAGGTTAAGTTAAAGTAAATAGGAAGACATTTACTGAAAGAAGGTGAAAAAAATAAAATAGATTTTCCAAAGCAGAAGAAATCAGTTCAGGAACATAATACTACACACTAATAGAGCTATCAGGTATCAGCACAGAAAATGATGCTCTAAGCTTACAAGCAAAAGACATAATAAAACAAGAGTAGTGAGGATGGGTGCGACAATGGAAGACAGTGCAAACTTTTAAGAATATTTAAAATATATTAAATTTAGAACTGACAAAATTAACATCAAGCCAAAATAGAATTGTGGCCACCCAGAAGCAACAATCCTTGACATATGTCTTCTGTCCTAGTTTGTTCAAATAATTTTACTGTAGATAATCCACCCCTAAACAGAACATTGGTGGGGAAAACTCCCAAGAAACTAAAAAGAGCAATTCTAATCAGTTTCTCTGTGGGAGTTATTTGTGAAGAGACTGTGAGTGATTATTTGAAGTAATATGAGCATGGAAAAGAATTCTTGAGAATTGGGAAAAAGAACAATTTAGGCATAAAAAAACAGGTGGCAAGGAATAAATAAAAATAGGAATGCTGAGTGAATTGTAAAGTGAGTGTATTTGAGAGGAGAAGGAATAAAATTGTGCAAATAGTAGTACAATAATGGAGTATAAAAAATGTGAAAAAGAGAAATAATATTGTAGATATTTTTTCTGTCTTTAGGAACCATTCAGCCAAGGATACAAAGTCAACTAGCTGATCAAATTTTTGACCATTTTTATGTAACTTGTAATCATTCATTCTATTAATTCTACCATTCAGTGTGTAACTGGATTTTATATATTAAATATTATATATTAAAACTGATTATCTTTGTTGCATCATGTAATTTGTCTTTCACTGCAAATCACTGGACTTTCAGCCAAAAACATGACATCATCTGCATACAAAAGTGTGCGCCTACTCATGTGCTGAATCAACCCACTCTTTAATACCACCACAATTCCTTTTACATTTATCCTTAAATACATTAAACAGGCAAGAGAACATGATATTCTTGTATTGCTTCCTGCTCAGATTTCAACCATTTGCTAAGCATTCCATTTTTTCTCAAGGATGCTTTACTTCTATCATATATTGTATGCTCACCACATTCAGCAACCACCTTTCAGCTCCATGTTCTGTGAAAAATTTTCATTCAAGCATGTTATCATAATCAAACATTACAGTAAATTAAATGTTGCACATTTCTCCCAAAACTATTCTGTTTCATTGAGTATAACAATTCCCTATAGCAGAACTGGGATCATCAAATAACTATCAGCAACCCATGAATTCTTGTTTTCATACAACAATTTAGGTGATACTAATTCATAATTTCTGACATATATTTTAACTCTTTCATTCATTATTAAACCCATACTTTGACTTTAAAAAATGTATTTGTCAACTCCACCTGATCAGACCATGTTCTTTAAAATCTGTTGCATCCTTTCCCTCTTTGTTTCACAAACACAATTTTTTTCTTCCATTTCTTTTATGAATTCAGGCTCCTTGTCATATACTACTATTACACTCTACATTGTATATGCCACAGTCATCAACAGATGGGCCCATGAATATTGACCTCGGCTGCTCATGTACATCCCAGTTGGAATGAGAGCATCAATATGTTGGGAAATAAAGTAGTTTCTGTGTAGACATTCTAGTTTGCATAGAATAGCATGAGCATGTTTGCAGTAAAACTGGTTTAGTTGTAACTTATGGCATACAGGCAGTCCTCGCTTAATGACGGTAGTTGGGACTGGGCAACCCTATTGCTAAGAGATGTGGTCATGAAGCATGTTGTTGCATGATTGCCATTTGCGACCACCTGCTGACTTCCCCATTGATTTTGCTTGTCGGAAGCTGGCAGTGAAGGTAGCAAATGGCAATCCCATGACTGCAGGATGCTGCAACTGTTGTAATTGCGAGCTGGTTGCCAAGTGCCTGAATTGTGATAGACTCCTCATTCAGTGCCATTGTAACTTCAAACAGTCGCTGAGTGGTTATTAATTGAGGACTACCTGTACTGTAAAATATATAAAAAATGAGTGGTATTGACCTTAACCATTAGTAGGGAATGATGCATCAGGTCTAAGTATAAGTTTTCTTAGTTCTCACATGATCAGAGGAAATCAGCCTGATATCAGATCTGTCCTTACCAAAATAAGAGAGAGATTGGAACTGGCCCTCCTTCCCCAAACAAGACCATCCAGCCTGTTTTACAGCTCTGGGAGTAGAAAAAGGTGCAAGAATTTGAACATTGATTTCACTATAAAGTAGGACTTGTACTTTACATACAGCAGTTGCTGGAATTCTTTTATATTGGCTTCTTAGTTTTTCTACAGTAAATTTGACTTATTAAAAGTCTAGATTCTTGTATGCCTGTTTGCAGTCTTCTACTCATGATGTTCCCTGCCTATTTTCAGTGTTCTGAGATCAGCGAGTTAATTACTTGGCAGGCTTGAAAACACTTTGAATACATTGGGGAATGGAAACAGTGTTGAATGAAAATGCCTTTAAGTTCTTCCTTAATAAATCACCTTCAAAAGTTCTTCTGTAGACCATCTTCCCGTTCTCTTGTTTTCTGAACATACTTTGTAATGGTTTTCTGTGAGACTTGTGCTATTTTGTGCCATAGATCTTAAATATGTTATTCACCCCAGTGTGTACTGTTTTTTTTACTTTTTAGTTTGGAATTAAGACAATGCTTGAAACAGATGAGGGGATTCTACTTTTGGCAAAAGCAGTTGACCCTAAAGTCCCTACGATGATGATTGATGCTATCAAGCTCCTCTCTGCTCTCTGCATCCTGCCTCAGCCTGTGGATATGTATGTGACAATGAATAGTTTATCTTTTGGTTCAGTTGTACTGTGTAGTAGAATGGGACAGTTTAACATTTTAAACTTTTTGCAAAATATATTAAAAAATGTATTATGTATCAATTATATATCTTAATAAGCATGTAATTGGCACAGTAGCTGTATCTGAGAATCCCAAGTAGAAAGAAGTTGATGCAACATGTTCTTCCTTCATGCTGAACATCCTCATCCCATGTTGCTTAGGAAAGTTTTGCTCCTCTAGCGTAGCTGTTCAGAGCATATATGGAAGCTATGGGAGGAGGTGAGGAATCGGAAAAGCTAGTTTCACAAATTTACTTCTGTTTGCACATCATAAGACACAAGCCAATGCATTTTTTCTTCCTAAATTTTACTTACTGTGAATGAATTTTACTTATTGTGAAGCCAAGTAAAATAATTTTTAACAGCAATCATAAGCTTCCTTTCCATCATTTTTGCACTGTTTTCTTTAAAACATTTCTGATATGTGAACAGAAATAAAATAGATAGATGTAGTTAGGAAGGCAGTATTTTTTCCCCTTCAAGGAAATAAAACAAAAATGTAGCAAGAGACAGAAAAGATATGAGTGTTACAACAATTCAAAGAGGTTCCACATATTTTCAGTTAATTGCTTGGTGTACAAAGACAAATGCTTATCCACAAAAGGTAGTTTGTTAATTGAGCCTTCCGTACTGAAGACAGGAGAGTTTAATTATTTATTTAAACATTTAGGAGCTAAATTGCCTGCTGAAGAAAGAAACTAAAAGAAATGAATAAAAATACTAGCAGCTGTGAGCAAACTTTGAAATTAATGATGTTGATGACTAGTAATTTGTACATTTTACAAAAACATCAAGTGCCAGATATAGTCTGAGTATATTTCAGTTGTACAATTGAATCTAAATTTAGTACATACAAATCCAGAAGGATTTGATTGGCATTCCTAAATTTTAATACGGGATCTTTAAAATCTCATGAACTGTCAAAATAAGACTTTTTAAAATGCAGGCTGGCTATCTAAGAATTACAAAAGCTGATTTTTTATTTTATTTTTATTTTTTATTTTTTTCCTTTATGTTTGGTTAGGCATGAGCAAGTTTTGGGAGCATTGACAGAACGAGCAGAAATGGATGAAATAGAACGATTTAAACCCATTGTGGATGGCCTGAAAAGTGGCACTTCGGTGGCGTTAAAGGTAATAGGAACCTGAAAAAAGAATGTCACAGTCTCTCGTCCTTATCTCTTTCAGAAGACCCTGTCTGACCCCTTCCACTTTCTCTTTTGTTCCACCATTACTGAGTACACTTGATTCCTCAGTGTAAATTCTTTTTGTGCATCTTCAGACCTCAGAGTTTCAACTATCAATATTGATTCCTTCCTGTTTTTTCTTTCTCAACACTATTTGTACTGAATTTGACTGTTATGCTGCTTTGCTATGACAAAGCTCGGTAGAATAAAATTATTTGTTTTGACTGGCAGTTTTTCACAATTGTTCTGAGAAATTAGCTAGCTCATAATGGATGAGGGAGAAGAACTGATTGATCCAACATGGAATTTTTCTTTGATTTTCTTAGGTAGCTTGTCTACAGTTGATCAATGCTCTAATCATTCCATCAGATGAGCTTGACTTCAGGGTGCACATCCGCAGTGAATTAATGCGTTCTGGACTGCAACAAATCCTCAAGGTGAGAAATATCTCTCCTTTCTAATGTCATATCTTTGCTATATCGGGAGAGATAATATCTTATTCATCTTATGAATCCATTTAAAGGGTGAGCGATTTGTGGTGGGGATAAGTATACTTCAACATTATTTTTGGAGTATTCTTTCTTAGCTGGTCACGTTTCACAAGAATAACTGTCTTATTTACATGGGATCCTCAAAAGGAAGAACTGTAGAGAAATAAAATAATAAGAAATGTGTAGTTATACAAGTGAAGTAGTCTCAGCAGTTGGAAATAATAGATTCTTGAGTGAATATGAGAATTCTGCTGCTAGCCCTTTTCATAGAAGCCTGACTACCCATTATATGGGAATGGTAGTACTGTGCCAGGTGGCCTCACCTTCATACCTTTTTTCATTAATTAGGATGTGTGAAATAGCAACTATATATACCCAGTTGTGTCCATGAGCACTTCTGAGTTTCAGTCATGTGAGTTGCCTATATATAAATAATAAATAGTTTCTCTTCCTATGTCCTGGGCAGGGCCACTGACATCACTTTTACACTAAACACCTTGTCTCTTAAGTGATTTCAGTGAATTAGTTCTCTTATTTAGGAGAGGGGAGAAAGGAAAGGGGAGAGAGGTAACAAAATAGTATTTTACCAAACAGTTGGATGTTTTCTTGGAATAAAGGAGGGTGGTGATGTCTAGTGGGCATCCTCTGATGTGATAGTGCCCTCCATAGGAACTGCATGCTCAAGACAATGAGGAGCTGAAACTGCAGCTGCAGGTATTTGAAGAATCTGGTGAAGAAGATTCTGCAGATCTCAGAGGCCGCTTGGAGGACATTCGAATAGAAATGGAATATCCTTTTATTTTAAAATATATGACTCCTTCATCCAATAAGTCAGTACACAGGATCACTTATTGCCTCTTTCCCCTCCCCGATTCTCTTGTAATATTAGGATTATTATTTGTCAGATTTATATCCTGTTCAGGGTGACCTATATGAGGATCTCCTTCTATGGCTAAAGGTGGACTTGAACCTGGGTATTCCCAGTCTTGTCCAACAGCTTAATTGCTACACCACATTGGCTTTGCAGCATTACTGACTTCTGTAATGCTCATGTGACCTGTGATGTTGCACGGTCATGTGGGTCTTCCAAGAAGCACTGCAAAGAGGGAGCTTCTTTGTTACTCATGTTTAAAGAAAAACATACCCAATATCATACCTAAATATGTCCAGCAGTTTTTCTATGACTTTTGTTAATAAAAACCATCAGTATAAACAACTTTTGCTACACTAAAATGAGTAGTAAAGCACTGTGGAATTTATAGATGTTTACATCTTATTCTCAGCACACTTGTTCTCTCACCCTAAGACTCAAAATGCATGCAGTGTGAGAAGCTTGATGAAATTGATCTGAGCAATAAGTTATGTACTAAAGAATAGTGGTTTGATCTGATTGTAATCTTTGTAAGTTTGGCCATGGAGAGCATATGGAAATATCTTTTTGATCCTGGACAGTGGAAAAAACTTTTTTGTGTGTGCTTTTGAGTCATTGTTGACTCCTGGCAACTGACTGGGTGCGTCTCTGCAGTTTTCAGAAGTGGTTTGCCCTTGCCTCCTTCCTAGGGCTGAGAGTAACTGGCCCAAGGTCATTCAGCTGGCTTTGTGCCTAAAGCAGGAAATATATGGAAATATATTTTTGATCCTGGACAGTGAAAATAGATATCTATTATAAATGCCCTCAGATCCAAATGAGAACCAGTTTGGTATAGTGGTTAAGATATCAGACTAGAAACCGGGAGACTCTGAGTTCTAGTCCTGCCTTAGGCACAAAGCCAGCTGGGTGACCTTGGGCCAGTCACCCTCTCTCAGGCCTAGGAAGGAGGCAAGGGCAAACCACTTCTGAAATCTTGCCAAGAAAACTTCAGGGACTAGTCCAGGCAGTCGCCAGGAGTCAAGACTGACTTGAATCAGATCCAAAAGGCAGTCCGTTCTGTTTTATATTCATAATTATGGAGATAGGCAGTCCATCCCTAAGGAAAAATATATTCTAAACTTCTAGTAACACAAGATGTGGCATAATTGTTGGAGGTATATGTGGCAGCTCTTCTGTTATGCTGAAGCAGAGAGAGAGCTGAGGGATCACAAATAATGAGTTGCTCATCTGAGCTGTTCTTCCCCCAGAGAGCAGTAGTTTCAGGGTTGTATTACAGATATTATGATATAACCTCTGGGTAACAATCATTATAAAATGCATTTTCTTGCTTTTGTTTTCCTGACCCATTTTTTTTCTTTTTCTGATATACCTTTTTTAATTATAAAACTGAAGACAGCAGCTATATTTTATGAATTGTAAGCTACCCTGAACATTCCAGCTGAAGTGTGAAGGGTAAATGCTTTAAGTTTGGTCTAGTGGTTAAGGCACCAGGCTAGAAACCGGGAGACTGTGAGTTCTAGTCCTGCCTTAGGCGTGAAAGCTGGCTGGATGACTTTGGGCCAGTCACTCTCTCTCTCAGCCCAACTCACCTCACAGGATTGTTGTTGTGGGGAAAATAGGAAGGAGGAAGGAGTATTAGGTATATTTGCCATCTTGAGTTATTTCTAAAAATAATAAAGGCGGGATAAAAAATCTAAAAATAAAACAATCATTGGGGAAGGTAGCTTATGTAGATCTATTTGAATTCCTTTACCGCAGATATAGAAGTCAAGCGGCAGGCTAACTCTCTTCTGTGAATTAGGGATGTGCATCTGTATTTCTTTTGAATGGTGTTTGAATCCTTAATTCTTTTTTCTACTGATTTCAATGAAATCTTCCAGATTCTCCTCAATACAGTAAAGGATTCTAAGGCAGAGCAACATTTCCTCTCAATTTTGCAGCACTTCCTGCTAATCCGCAATGACTATGAGGCCAGGTAGAAAAGGAAACTCTTTTTATGATATTGTGAAAATATACGGATATCTGGATGTATACTCATCACTTTTTGAGGGATGGAATATTCTGATTATCAGCACTAATATCTTTTTTTTTCTGTTCTTGTCTTAGGCCTCAATATTTTAAACTAATTGATGAATGCATTTCACAGATAGTTCTGTACAGGAATGGGGCTGACCCAGACTTCAAACGCAAACACCTTGACTTTAATGTTGAGGCCTTAATAGGTGAGTCTGGGGCTACTGATAGCTATATTTATTTGATAATTGTCCAAAATGTATTTTTCCATTTGCTACTATGATATGAAGTGACATAAATACATTTGTATTGTTTTTCCTGTTATAAAAATAAATCACCCAGGTTAAGCATATTAGATGTAAAGGAGATTACTTTTTTTAAGATTAAAGATTGAAGGATATTTCTTAATGTTTGTGCAAAATACCTGGAGTCCATTGAAAGCATTGCCGCAATTGTGCTTTTAGTTCATGATGAAAACTTGAACCTTCTTGCTTTTTTGGATATATTGAGACACAAGAAAAGATCTATTTCTGGTCTGTTAAAGATGTGTGAGTGCAAGATTAAATGCACACATTTAATTGATTTAGCTAAGTCTGGTAAATCAAGGCTGTAACAAAGCAATGCATAATCTAGAAGTTGAATAAGACCCTATAGTAGAGGTGTGCTCTGGGCTGCTTTTGCCTCCTGAAAGTTTTGAGTGTGGCTTTCAAAGATTTCAAAAATTCAATAGCAAATTATAAATTTTAGGTTGGTAATGGTGGTAGTATTTACACCGGTAGCTTAAGTACTGCATAAATGTGATGCAATTAATGATTAAATACATGATCAGAAATTAAACACATTCGCTAAATTAAAATTAAATATAAATAAAATGAAATCCAGTTCAGTTTTTGTCCTGGCCCTACAAACTATTTTTTCTGCAACCCCGAGGATGCCACTCAAAGAATGAGGAAGCCCGCTGCTTCCCAAAAGGTACGCATCTCTACTGTATAGAGTTGATAGTATAGAAAGAAATTTTCCTCACTTGCAATGTTCTTATGTGGTTTGTTCTTTTTTTCTGTAGATAATTTGATTGATCAAACTAAGGTGGCAAAAAGTGAAGCTAAAACCCTGGAATTGGAGAAGAAGGTTACAATCATATATTTTTTCTCTTTTTTTCCTCCTTTGTTTCACTGGGTTGTTTTTCCTTATTAAGAACAGTTTCAGTTACTACTTTTTTGTTTTTTTAAATATCTTCATTTTTTAAAACTCCTTTTTATTCAGTTTGCAGTGATGATAGTTGTTCATTCTTTCTGTTTAATTCCTTTTTTTTTTTGGTGCCTCTTTTCTCTGGTACTCATGGCCTACTATTTATAAGTGTGCTGTGGTAAGTATAGGACGAATATTCCCCTGGCTTTCTTCTGAACAATAAACAATCAGATCTTGGCTTCATCTTCAGAAGTACATTCTTGTTTCTGAGTTTTGCAGCAATAACAGTAGTTAGAACATGGCTGCAGTACTGTTTTTTCATAGGGCCTCACAAAAGTCACCCCCAAAATAGGGAATTGTAGGCCAGAGTTTTCAGTGAGTAGCATGGTGTCATAAACTTTTGTTCTCATTGCCCTTTATTTTTAACACTTCTGAACTATATATATTTAAAAATAGGCTTACTTTTTCAATTTCTCATCGTGAGGCATTTGATAAGAACAAAATGTGTAATTTAAAAGGTAAACATCTTCATTCTAAAGTATTTCCGAAGGTTACATTTATATGTATCATTCATGTATAAATCTTAAATACTTGCCATCCTATATATTTTTCATTTGTCAGACTATTTTTCCTAATGCTGACAAACACTTAACAGATCAAGTACTCCCTACCAGATTTTAGTTGCACATTTAATGCCAGATAAAGCAGGGGGCTCTGTAGATGGCACCAGAATTTCAGAGGAGTTGCGTGCAGCCTGTGGATTACTTACCTCTAGTTGACAGAAGCAGACAACATCCATGCTGTTCCTCAGTGATAGAGCGGAAGACTACCATTAAATGTAGAGTTTATAGAACAGTAGGAATTGTTCACACTTCATGTGAAAGTTGTATAAGAGATCAAGAAGATATATTTATTAAAGAAATGTAATTTCAGAGGTATCAATTAAAAGAAAAAATAAATATTACAGGCAAGAGAGATTTGGAAAAGGTTCTAATTCAATCCTTGTCACCTCAAGTGAAAGGATCTTGATTAGCAGAAGATGGAAGGATTTCTGTCTTAGACTCTGGTGAGCCATAGCTGACCAAGACAAAACCAAGCTAGATAGAACAATGACCTTACATGTCAGCTTCATATAGTCATTGCATTTGCTTTCCTAGCATATTGCACTTAATGGAATACAAGTTGCCTCATCTTCCTCTTGCCCAGGGTGTAGATTGCTAGTGTTCTGAAAATTTCTTTCATCCATCCATCCATCCATCCATCCATCCATATTAAAAGCTATATTCTGCTTTTTTTTACATAATCAGTTTCAGTTGGATTACTAATATCTATAAAATGTTCCCAAATGTAAAATGAAACACAGAAAAATTGCATGTAAGATAAACATTAGAGCATTTTTCTTAATTGTCTTTCTTAAAAGACATTTTTCAGAATTCTATAATAATTGTTTTTGTTATTGCATGTAAAACTTTCTTCCACTTAATAATTTTGCACTACTGTTTTGTCTTGGATTATGACAGAAACTAATTAACTCATACACTTTATTGAAATGTTTTCATATTCAACAGTATTAAATTTTTTCTCAGTGTCCTCTAATCAGCATCATCCATGTTATACTGCCCAAGAAGGCACACATTACTCTAACTTGAGGTTTAACCAGTATGGAGTACATTGGGATGATTATTGTGTGTAATCTTTCTTTTTAGCTGGAATCTGAGCTGACTGCACGTCATGAATTACAAGTTGAAATGAAGAAGAAAGAAAGTAATTTTGAGGAAAGAATTCAGAATTTACTTCAGGAGAAAGAAACAATGGCAGCTGAGAAACAGTGTATTACCTCAGAGAAGCAAAACCTAGAAATGAGTAGCTCTTTGTTGAGTGATGAGGTAATGATCAATAATACAAATAAGCTGATTACAGGTAGTCCTCACTTAACAACCATTCATTTAGCAACTCTTCAAAGTTACGAGGGTGCTGGAAAAAGCTACTTACGACTGGTCCTTGCACTTAAAATCATTGCAGTGCCCCCGCGGTCACATGGAAGTGATCTGGGTGCATGGAACCAGCTTGCACTTACGACAGGGTTACTTGATTGCCATTTGTGAACTTCCCAGCTGGCTTCTGGCAAGCAAAATCAATGGGGAACTGAGTGATTCACTTAATGACTGCCACAAAAAATGTAAAATTGGGTGCGGTCACATGATGCCTCGCTTCATGACTGCCCCACTTAATGAATTTTCTGGTCCCTATTGTGGTTGTTAAGCGAGAACTACCTGTACATTAGAGATGCATGCTATTTTGGTGTTTAAGTCCTCAGTACTCTTTGGAAAAGACCCTGATGCTGGGAAAGATTGAAGGCAAAAGGAGAAGAGGACGGCAGAGGATGAGATGGTTAGATAGGATCACTGAAGCAATGAGCATGAAACTGAGCAAACTCAGGGAGGCAGTGAAGGACAGAAAGCCCTGGCGCAATATGGTTCATGGGGTCACGAAGAGTCGGACACGACTTAACGACTGAACAACAACAACAACAAGTCCTCAGTCCCAAGAATCATAAAAATGGAAGGAGAAAGGTTGCTATCGTCTTGGAGAAAGAATTGGGTGATGGGACAAGAGTTGAATGAAAAACTATACTGTAAGATAGTAATTGGAATGTTAATGGGTGCATGTAAATGTTGCTGTTCCATACTATATGGCATCCCCTTCGCTAAGATGTTGAAGAGAGAAATAGTTGGTGGCATGCTGCAAAACATTTGTGTTGTTCTTTGTGGACAAAATCAGTTGGATATGAACTCCAGGATTGAAGCTAGCTAGCTAGCTATCTTCAATTACTGTATACCATATTCAGTTTGACTCTTGTTGGCTTACAGCAAATACAACAAGTTGCTAGTTGAGAACTGTGAGTGTCCTACAACAGACCCTGGGTCTCTAGTATGGTCTAGGTGCATCTCCCATGCTATATCTCCCATGGTGCCAGTCAGGTGCTCTGCCAAGCTTTTTTTCTAGCATAATTTGAGATGCCAACAATAATTTGGTCCCCATGTGACCTCCAGAATCATTTTTAGAAAATGAAGTGATAGCTGTCCACTACAATGCACTTTTTCTGGAAGTTTGCATATCCTTAAAAAAATTGGAAAGTATGCTGAGATGGTAAAAGGTAAAGTGGTGGTGGGAAGCAATTTCTCCAACTGATCTACTCCCATCATGGCAGCCATTTTGTGAGAATACCTATAATCTACTTTGAAAATTCCAATTGTGCTATTAATGCAGAAACGTTGGGGACCCCACCTACTAACCATCTAGAATGGAGTAAGGTTGAAATATTAAATCAGTCATACAACATGTTACAGTCTGGTGTGATGCATACATGCAATATGTAAAATAGTGCTGTGCAGATCCTTCAGAAGGTACCCCGGGGACATATGGAGTACTTTTTGAATAATTTGGAATCATATAACAGATATGTCTTTTTCCATTGTGTGGCTGCTCCCAGCTGTCTTCTCATGCATGTGGCTTTGTTCTGTATTAAGTATGCCTGCATACATTCAGAAACAACCAGGATCAGCTTCCAAAGCAGTTATGGAAGCCTGGAAAAAAAAAAGTGCCTGTTTCAACCATTCAAAAACTATGTTTCAAACCATCTTTTCTGTAGGATTGCATAGCCCTAAATCAGAGCAAGACTACCAACCCAGTGTAATCTGCCTATTCTTGCATCTGTTTCATTAGGCAAAGTCAGCAAGGTTACACAAAAATATCAAAGTAACACCATAGGAGTAAAGAAGTATTAACAGGATAGTGATGGCTCAGAGAAGGGCAATCTATTTATTTTTCTGGCTTAGAAATATGAAACTTTGCTAGTCTGACTTGTTCTACCTCTTCTTTCTCTAAAGATTGTCCTACTGACCAAAGAACTTGAAGATATTAAGAAGAAAATGGAACAAGTCAGTTCATCTATGGGATTCCCACCACAGCAACCATTACATAGTGCGGCAGAAAGTCTCCAGACCCCTTCATCCCTTTCTCCTCAAAGTGTTTCTCCCCCTCCCCCTCCCCCTCCCCCTCCTCCTCTGCCAGGGATGTCAGGGCCGTTCCCTTCTTCTCCTCCTCCCCCTCCCCCTCTGCCTGGGATGTCAGGGCCGCCCCCTCCTCCCCCTCCTCCCCCTCCCCTCTGCCTGGGATGTCGGGGCCACCCCCTCCTCCTCCCCCTCCCCCTCTGCCTGGGATGTCGGGGCCACCCCCTCCTCCTCCCCCTCCTCCCCCTCCCCCTCTGCCTGGGATGTCGGGGCCACCCCCTCCTCCTCCTCCCCCTCCCCCTCTGCCTGGGATGTCGGGGCCGCCCCCTCCCCCTCTGCCTGGGATGTTGGGGCCGCCCCCTCCCCCTCCCCTTCCATTTGGGGTATCAGGACCACCTCCTCCTCCCAGTCTATCTGGTTTTGGAATTATGGCAGCCCCAGCTCTTCCATTTGGATTGCCTCCTAAGAAGCTTTACAAACCTGAAGTTCAGCTTAGGAGAACTAACTGGTCCAAGGTGACTTCTACTAACTGATAATTAGATATATTTTTCCCATTGTCAGCGTTGCCTCTTTTTCATTTAAGCTCCTCAGTCTACCAGTGCTTTTGCCCCCTTAATTATTCTGAGTTCAAGATTTCAAGTATTGAGGACTGGTTTATCGGTTGTTTTCGTTTTGCAGTTTTCTGACATATCAAGTTGGATGGATTCTCAATCCTTAATAAATGTGTCAGTTTACAGCTATCAGTAATTTTTTTTTAAGCAGCAAAAATGTTTTTACTGAAATTAAAGGCAGTATCCTAGAGATCTTAGAAATAATTATAAGAATCATTTAAAATACGGTAGATTACAGAATGAAATCATAAGTATGTAGGAATCTTAAGGAATTTTAGACAGTAGCACAATTATTGTGTAAGCTTTTGTGGCATGTGGCCATCTTTATCAGATGTCCTCAGTTGGAAATGATACTTGTATATACCCTAAGCCAATATCATTTAGGGTCAGAATATTTTAAGGCTCATCTGCTAGTGAATTGAACCTTAATAATGGCTTTCAGAAATATAAAAATCATTAACGTTGGTGCAACATGGGTTGAGGCCTTCTTAGCTTGTATGCAGACCCTGGAATTATTTCCATTGGCTTCTCTGTTTAAAATCTTTTGATGTTTGCCAGTTTTTGAGATGCCTTTTCTTCTACATTTGTCTCTGTGGCTAATCTTGTTCTTGATTTTATACTACTTAATTATTCTATTTATTAGTAGTAAAATAAAGAGCAGGCATTAAGCATGTAATTACATTACTCTTTTTTTTTTTTTTTTTTTGGTGCCCTACTTTCCTGATCTCTTATGGGTAGAAAAGTAGTCCCCTCTTGCATTTCATGATGAAATGAAAAATGCATAATCAAATTAATCCCAAATTGATAAATGTAGTTCAGCAATATTATTCCCCAAACTAACACCATTTACTTTTGATTAAATGGTTTCTGTTTCATAAAAGCTTATGAAAAATAAATGCCTTGTTTTCCAAGACCTTTTTGCTTTCAAATATGTACAGGACAATTAAACTGCAATATATTGCAATAGGAATATGCAATGGTGTTTATGTGCATTGTATCATGTTATGCATAACTGTTGCAGATTACAGCGCAGGAGCTATCTGAAGGCTGCTTCTGGGTGGAAGTTAAGGAGGATCGTTATGAGAACGATGATCTTTTTGCCAAGCTAACTCTTAGTTTCTCAACTGCACAGACCAAATGTAAGTAATGTACTTTGGGCAGAAATAGGTAAGATATGTGATGGGTAGCTATTTAAATTTATCAAATAAATAAGGTGATAGCTTCATGGATGTACACTAGAGACAGAAACATGTTAAGGATGGTTCATACTTTGCAATCAGTGAAGTTACCACTCCATAATATTAAGGGAAAACCCAGATCTATAAAGTCCCTATAATATATTCACATCTCTTGGATGCGCAGGTGTTCTTGATATGTTCATACTTATTGTCTGTTGAGAAGTAAACTTGTTTGTTACCTTCAAACTACATTTTATATCATCTCCTCCATTTGGTTCATCTTTTCTTCATCACAGGCCTCCTAGATATTCCTGGAAAGCACACACATTATTTGCAAACTAAACAACCCTAAATTCAGATGATTTATAAATGTTAAAATAAAATTAACTCAGATGCAGAAAGTTACAGTTTCTTTCAATAATATGCATGCTGTAGTTTAGGATTTGGGTCATAGATTACATTGCTGTCATGTCATTATTATTTCCATAACTGCATTTCCATTGTACATTGGCTCATTCAAAATAATTTATATCAACTTGTCCTTTAATTTTGTTGGTGTCTTTTCAGCTTTCTAGATTAATATTTTAATCTGCAAAAAGTATATGGTTATCCCAAATTTATCGACAAATACAAATATTTCATACTTTGTCTATTACTGCCTTATTTTATTTGTGTTTGTTTAACATTGTCTTTTTTTCTATACTAGATGTTTATAATGTAAGCAAGTACAATCAAGTAAATAATACTTAATTTTGCAGCACTTACCCTTATATAATGGTATATTTGTATAACATGTATTTACTATTTTCTTGTAATCTTCACAGTAACCCTATATATGTTATTTCTCATACATATACCAGAGAAGCTGAAGTTAAAGTATTTCTGATCTATAGTAAGAAATAAGTGCTGGTGGAGGGTTGTATGGGGAAAATGGGAAAGGTTAGGGTTGACAAAATGATTGTGGCATCATTGTGACACAAGCTCTTGCACTTGTGTCATGTTGTATACACATACATAAGGAACAGAGTTTACATCACAACTTTGCAATGCTCATTTTGTCATTCTGACAAATATGTTTCATAATTCTGACAAAAACATCAGATTCTGCAAATGCCTTTGAAAAGCACCTAAGAATATGACAAATGACATTTCAAATGAGAACTTTAAATCAGGAGGGATGTTTAAGTTCGTCCAGTCCAGTCTATTATCCTGTAATTTATTGGAGTTATTGGTTTGGAAGTTACAAAAGATTAGTCATAAAATCCATGGCCAAATTCCTAAAGGGTTACTTTCAACCAAAAAGTCATACAGAAAAATAAATATATTTAAACACAATTTACTTATTTCTTTATCAATTTGTATGCTGGCTTGGTCACCTAGATAATTCTAAGCAGCTATTGTTAAAGTCATCCTTAAAGCACAAGCCAAACCACTCCAAGTTCTAGACAAGATTACAGAAAGCAAAGCAAGGACAAAAGTCCAAGTCTAGATAGCAAAGGATTGACACATCAAGGTGGGCAGTCAGGCAGTCACAGTTCAAGGGTAGCCTTTCTCACAAACAACAAATGTTATATTATTTATATTTACTTTATAAAGCAGACGTCTGCCAGGCTTACAGGACATTCCAGGGGTATTAATGGTTTTAACTCAACTGGTACAGATCTAGTCAAAAATAATTGCAAATTTGCCCAGGCATTCTAGATTGTTTTGAGGAAAAATTTATTCTTAAGAATCTTTTCCTGACATGTAGGCACTTCAATACCTCCCTGTTTTTGATATTCAGCTGGTGGTGCTGTCACTCATTCACAATGGGCTTAGGGTTCTGAACTAGTAGGGAATTATTTTCTTCATTTATTAGGTTTATGTCCCACCTTTCTTCCAAGTGATCAGGGCAGCTTCCATTGTGATCTCC
Source organism: Python bivittatus (assembly GCF_059951505.1). Classification (NCBI taxonomy): domain Eukaryota; kingdom Metazoa; phylum Chordata; class Lepidosauria; order Squamata; family Pythonidae; genus Python; species Python bivittatus. The sequence continues at coordinate 10,084,321 of NW_028277124.1, read as the reverse complement.
CTTCATTTTATCCTCACAACCGCAACTGTGAGGTAGGTTAGACTGAGAGAGTGATCAGTCCACAGTCACTTGGAGTTTCCATGGTTAAAGGTGTACTTGAACCTGGGTCTCTCTGGTCCTAGTCCAACCCTTTAACCTTGCACTGTCAGTCTTGGCTCCTGGAGTAGAAACTAGCTCAGTTGTAGCAGAAGATGTGGTGGGACAGCTTGACCTTCCTTTGAAGAGCTGTTGTCAAATAAAGCTGTGTTACTCTCAGCTTTACCTGACATCCCTGATAGCTATCTGTCGCTATTAATAGCCATCTACCTCTAATAGATTCTGTGAAAAAGTGATTTCTTTTATCCTTTTATCTTGAGTTGCGAGTAAGCTGATGGAAGGTAACAAGTGAATCAAGATTGGAACCAAAAAGAATATCAGTTTAAAATTTATTGGAATAACAGGTGCACTGGGGACAAGTCATAGGAAAACAGTGGGAAGTCATAGGAAAAACATGCATCTATTTAAAGCATACTTAATGAGGTAGCTGCAGTATACTTGATTAAAATGATTAAATTATGTAAATGGTAAATCATCAGTAGCATGAATTGACAGTGAGGATATCAAAGTAGCTTTTAGGATCAACCATCAACAGTAAAGGAACCAGCAGTCAAATATTATATTGCAGATTAGCACTTGGCAGAGCAGCCATCAAAAAATCACTAGACTATCATCTACGACTTACATTCAGATCCTATTCCACTCTCTTTGAATAGTCTGTATTATCAGGAAATTTTCCTAGTATATCATCTCTAAGTTCTTTCTCTTAATATTTTTAATTAAATTGAACCTATGAATTTTGATTCTTCTCTCTGAAATAACAAAAAACAAATTTGCCGTATGTTATAGCTATTTTCAGATATTTGAATGCAATTTTATTGCAATTTCTTCAAGCTGAACATAGCCAGTAGCTTTTGCCTATGTTAATATAATTTGGTCTTCAGTTCCTTCTTGCTTTGTTGCTGAATCTTAATCAGTGCTTTACTATCTCTGCAGCATCTGTTCTGTAAAATGTACAAAATATTTGTAAGTAATAGCTTCTATTCATACAAAACAAATCAACATTGTACTAGCTGGCTCATATTATCACCCTCTACATATGTTTTCTTAATTCAGTTGTATATCTGTTTTGTATAAATACTAATTCTCTTTGGGAAATTAAGGGCCCTAATTTTTCAGGTAGAAAATAAATTGGAAAATTAAATATGTCCTCTAGTGGACAGAACTGAATATTACAAAAAATAATGTGTAATTGAACTAGTTCAGTTTCCATAAGCTTCATATATTCCCCACAAGTTCCATAAAATTTAACCAATTTAATTCAAATTAGAATTCAGACAGTTTAGATTTAAATCTGCCTTTTTCCAATTAACTGCTTTTCTATTTTTTTATTCTGTTGCCCTCTAAGGTCCACACTTTGCTTTCTAATCATCTCTTCAGCCTGGCTCTTCAGCAAATGAGATAACGCGTTTACTGTCTTCTTCATTTCTGATCTTTTCGCGCTGTTTTAAGGTGCCCACATTTAGCTTTAGTTGCTTGTGATGGAACAGTTTTGCTTCTGTTATGATTTAAAATCAGCCACTTCTCTCTTCAACTGCTCCCTTTTCTTTCCTCATAATAAGGAAGTTACCCATTATATAATACTGCTGGTGATGATGATGATAGCTTAAAAAGGGAAGTGTTATAATATAGGAGATACAGTATGCATATTTGCCCTTAAAAGTGCTGGTGAAAAAAAGAAACTAAAGACAAATGGTTAATTTAGTAACTATTTAAAAGCATAATGTAGGGGTTTTTTTGGATGCTAAATAATATGGAATATTACTTTTATAATTATGGTAAAAGTTTTCACAAGCTTTCAAAATACAGTTAATGAAATTTCTATCATTCTCAATCAGAGTAAGAATCTTTCAAATGTGTGCTTTGGGTGCCATCTGCTGGTGGGAAAAAATGCTTGTTTCCCTTTACCCTTTTTAAAAACTTCCACCTAGGCTTTATCATTGACTTTGCCATGAAAAAGATGAGAAGCTACTCTTAGACATAAATCATTTTAGAAGAGCCAGAAAGAATATGCCTGCCTATATCTTTCTGCTTTTGAAAGTCATTTAGATACCAAAACAGGAAAAGTAGCATGCTGCCACGAGCAGGTATAGGTCAATTACTGTTTTGCTGACCTGGGAAAATGTTTTACTTTCCACTAATTCCACTACAGTATTAAAACAGTTATAGACTCTTGGCCAAAAATAGAATACATTTACTTCTTCAACCATTCTTGCGCCATAATGATACATTTTTCTGGTCAATACCCTGAATGATTGCTAAAATGCAAATTGGAAAATAACTTCTGTAATATGTACAATAATGCCTAGATTGGAAGGTTACTTCTTGTAACAAGATAGCATCAGACATAAAATGCAGTTCTTATAGAAAGTTTTGTTTTGTTTTGGGTCTGTTTGAGGAGGATTTCACTTCCATAGCCTGCATTTGGAACTATAATTGGCCAGGATAGCATCATAACATTTCTTCCACAGAATGTTTATCAGTATGAATATACAATTAATTAGGTTTCTTTATTTATATATTAAGTATCTATGCCTATCTGAAGAAGGGGCAGATACAATATAATGTACAGTACTTACAGTATAAGACTGAGTATCATTTAAAACTGTCTTTAAAAGATAACATAGCATATATATTATGGTCTATCTTATAAGTAGGAAGGACATATGCCACAGTGCACTCTGTGATTACTTAAGGAATTACTGTAGTCCTGTATGCAAGGCCAAATACTTGGTAAGATATGCGTGTACTGAAATATAACTTAAAACATCTGTTCTCTTACTGTAAAATATAATTCATGCCCATTTTGAATCGGATAGACTTAATTGCAGATGCATGAATTGTATCCTTGATCTGTGATAGTTTTCTGCTTCATTGTTTGCACTAAAACATTTCTTAGCTCTGTGTGTGTGTATGTGTGTGTGTGTGCATGTGTGCATGCAGGTCTCAGTTGTGCCATTTCTTCCCCTTGTGTACTTAATTGAAAGTGATGGGTGCAAAATACATTTTCAACCCAGTAGTAATACAGAAGGATTCAGGTTTTACTAGCACCCTAGGTTACTGTGAGTGTTTCCTTTCATTTTGTAGCAGTTTCTTTAAAATTTCCTTACCACCATAGTAATAACTATTTTTCTGATGCAGACATTCATAGTTTCTTCCATATGTTAGCAGCAATATAATTTGTTCAATGAGGTAAAGCTTTGGTGAATTTAGGCTAAAGAAGGATGCCTAATACCTCAGTCCATGAGTAAGAAAGCTAATTCTCTCATAGGTCCAGTTACCATACATTATTTGACTATTCCTATTAAGAGTGGAGGGGGATGCGGTGGCGCAGCGGCTTAATGACGCTGAAAGTTGCCGGCCAGAAATGGTCGACGCTTCAGCGGTTCGAGTCCAGCCTTCGCGTTAAACAGGTGAGCTCCTGTTTCCTCCCCAGTTCCTATCAACCCAACAGGTCGAAAACTCACATGAGTAGATAAATGGGTACTCTCACTCTGGTGGGAGGAAAAATGCTGGCGGCGCCTTGCAAAAGGGAGTTGGGAGCAGTTGCCGGTAAGCGCGAAAAACCGCCTCCTGCGCTTGCCAGCTGGGCTCTGCTCTAGGAAGGAGGCTCTGGCAAACCACTTCCGAAAAACAATTGCCTTGAAAACTGCAAGGACTAGTCCAAGCAGTCACTGCAGGGTCAGCAATGACTGAGCGCAGACAAAAAAAAAAAAAAATTAAGTGGAAGCGAAGACATCACGTGAATAGTTTGATAGTGTAGTTATCCCACAACAGTATGCCTCACTTTGAGAAGTATTTTCCTGTGTATTTGGAAGCATAAATGTTTCCATGGTAACTTTTGCATGAAGGAAATCTGCCACTGAAAGTGAGTTTGTAAAGGGCTGGGGAAAACATTTGAAAGAGGTACTTACCAATTTGCTTTAATCCAGGTGAAGCACCTCTTTTGAAATCATTAAAATAGCCATGTCCTTTGTAAGGCTCATGTAGCTGCTTCAGTTGTTTGTTCATGTGTCTGCAACACAGCCACCTTGTTTCATTGCTGTTGCAGCACATGGAGGCACAGATACTTTGAAACAGTTTTCAGAGGGGTCTTGCAAGCTTGCAAAGATGCTGCTGTTTTAATGCTATGACGAGAGGAGCTTTGTTTGTACCTCTTCCAGATGCTTTACACGCCCCTCACGCATGTGTCAGCAGAATTGTCAAGAAAGAATCTGCAGATGAAATTGTTCCTATGCCATTGTTGGTATTTTTTTGTAACAAAATATGAGGCAATGAAATACAGAATTGCAGCAGAGACTCATATATATATACATACTTCATTCCTTTTTCCCTTTCTAAAAAAAAATCTTATCAGTAACATGAGGGTTGAAACAAGCATACAAATGTTGATATAACTTGGTTTACACTGTTATAAACAATTGGCCGGCCTGCCATTATCTGCTGCATTGATACAAGTGTGACAAACCTGTCAACAGCTATATGACTGGGTTCATACACTCATTTAACCAGCTCAGTTGAAGAATTAGTGGGCCTTGTTTGCCCAATAAGTGGAGTTTGATTAGTTCTAACTTTGCTTGCAAAGTATAAGTGTGTTGTGTGAACCCAACCTATTTGTGTAATTGAAAGTTTGAGTGTGTTGCAGATGTATACATGTGCCCCATCTGTGAGTAATCAAGTAGTGTGTAATTAGCATGTGACTTATTTTGTTTTTGAAATACAGCTTTAGAATGCTCAGAGATATCCTTAATAAACTTTTCCAGGCAGGCTCTTATTTGTTTCCCAGTTTTGGGAAACAAAGTGCGTCTCCCACACTGATAATTCAAGTGAGAGCTGAGTTTCTCCCAACTTTTCCTGAATTTCTTGCAGTGCTTCTTTCATCCACCAGATGTGCGCAGTTGAGTAATTTTGGCTCAGTTTCATGGTGATGATGTCAGAGCCACAGGATTGGAGGATGAGGTCGCCTGACATTGTGTCATCAGGGCGGTGGCCATTTCGTCCCTCCCCTCCTCCTCCTCCCCCCTCTCCTCCTTCTGCCCCCTCCTTTTTTGCTGGCCTCATTTCTCAGAACAAAGAAAACAAAGGGCAGGGTGTTCCTTTTCCGCAGATAAAAGATTTTGTTGGCTGCCACAGCATCTTCTTTTCTCCCATCTGTTTCTTCCTTTTTATAGTACTTCTCCCTTTATCATACATCTCCCTTTAACCTTTAATAGCAGCCCAGACTGTATTTTAGAGAGTTTTTGTGTTCAATGTAATCAGAGAGATTTATCAGCTTTATCCATGGTGTATGGGGGGAGGGGAGCAGGGAGGGAGACCTAGCCAGAGCTTAAAATACTTACTCAGGGCTTCCATCTGTTACCTGAACAGTTGTAAGCTGTTCCCTATTCCATTATGGAATATTTTACGGATACTTAATTACAAAACATGTTAGGCTTTTTATTCTGATACTGTAATACTTCCCTATCAGTTTTCTGTTATATTTTGCTTTTTAGCCTTCCGTATAGTTGTATTTTATTTATACCCTGCACCTCTGTATAATGGTTTAGATTTAGGGCATCCCCAAGCCCACCCTGCAATATGAAAGCTCTAATTTTGCGATCTTCCTGGGCTAATTCATGCAGGCTAAGTTGGGAAAATAAATTAAAAACTATTTCTGTAAATCCTAAGTCTTTCATAGAACCATTTAATGCTGTCATGTTACTTCTTAAACTCTTGAAATACAAGAATGACAAAGCCAACATCTGAAAGTTGAAATAATTATTTCCTTTTTCAAATTCTAATTTATGATACCTAAATAATGCATTTGTGTAGCATATAACAATAGGTCTCTGCAGAATTATTGTGGAAGATTTAATATGGCAGAGTATTGTCCAAATATGGACCTTTTGGGACTATAATTACAGAATTGTGGCTCAAACGTAGAATAGATATGAATCTGACTGAGAGAGGTGGCAATTCCACAGACTTCTTGGTCGCTAGCAGGCCTTCTTAGTTTCATTGTTAATGCATGCTTTCTCAATCCTAAAGCATTTCAGCACCAAACCAGGGTTTTTTAAACACCAGATGGTGCTGTTGCCTTATTTTACTATTCTTTGTCTTCCTTTGCCGCATTCAGCCATTTTAGGCAGGATGTTTGCCTTCCCTCTAGACTCCATTTTGTGTTGATGGCGCAGAAAAAAATAAAATTGAGCAAGGGAGGAGTCTGCAGGAAGAATGAAGCATGCTGAGTCAAAGGCTGCTGCTATTTGATGGCTCTGCTTTCTGCCTTTTCTCATGCTCACTCAGCAGACCCAGGCCAGCAAGCAAGCTTTATTTCATGGAAAGTGATATGTGATCAATAGCAGTTAAAAATTACATTTAGCCACACTGAGCCACTTTTTCTGTCTATTCAAGTAAATGCTGACAATCCAGGCAATTGGTTTCTTTTCATTCATAACTCTCAGTTATCTTTCAGGAAAATGCTTACATGTCAGACAAAACTTGTAGCTATATTTAGCTAAGCTGGAAAGGTATGAATCATAGTGGGGGGAAATGTAAGGAAGCAACAAATAGAAAGCAGTAATTATCAGAAACAGATTATTGACAAGTTTTGGAAAGGTAAATATGCTTTCCCATGAATAAGCTGACATATTTATAAATTTGTTTTATTCAGACTTACTCTGTTCTCTAGCAATTCTGTTTTGATATGTAGCATGTGAGCTCCCTCCCCATGACACTGATTCATATTTCAAGTTTTGCTGTTAGGTAGAGGATGTAGGGGCTTTTAGTCTCCTCTTATTGCTAGAAATATCAATGCTGAGTCAAAATTGACTGCTACAATACATGAGAGTGATGAGCTTATAGTAATAGCCCAGAGGGCTGAGTTGTTAAACTATTGTTTCTTCATCAGTGAGCTTAACTTCAGGAGGTTACTGTGACATGGACCTCAAACTTTATTTTCAGAAGAGCTGTATCTGCTTTCTCAGGTCTATTTCTGCCTCTCTCCAAATTTAGGAAAAATACCTCTTTGCTTGTTTTCCTCTTGCCTTCATTAATTGATTTCAGAGGGATAACCCTACCTTTTGGAGGGGGGAAAAACAGAAGGCAGAACATAATTACTTCTTTAGAAATGACTGAACCTAAAACAGTAAGTTAGGTGTGACACAGGCATTATTACATTAAGTAGCTGGTTAGCGTAGGTAATATGATAAGAAAAAATAATCCTTATTTAATCCATGAGAAATGGTGTTAAATCTCCTAATGAATTCATGAATTCCTGCTTACAGAAATCAGTCTGTAATTCCTTTTCTTGCCAATATAATAAAGATTGTGTACTCACATCTAACTGCTAATTTAGGATTGGTCACCTCTAAAGTAATTCTTTTTCTGATATCATTCCTGTTTCCCCCTCCTTTCCCAACAACAGCTGTGATAATATATCCTCTTCTATGCACTTGATGTGATGAATTGTGATCCATAAAAGTTTATGTGATAATGTATTTATTGGTTTTCAGAATGTCAGGGCTATTTCTAATAACTGAGTTCACCACTGTGTCATTCTTAATGAGCTAGTGAATCTGTGGCCTTGCTCCACCATTTCCCTGAGCAGGTACAAGCTCAGATAATCAAATATTAGTACATTTTATCATATATTTCTTGTACATAGAAAATTATGCTATTCACAAGGGAAATGGTTCCCCCCATTTAGTTTTCTCCATGAAGGGAATATTTTCATCTATAAAGGGCATTCCACTTTGTATATTCCCAGATTCATACCACTGTTGCAGCTCATCTTGGTAATCACTTGAGATTCTAATGCCCCAAGTGGAAGTACCTCCCATTTTGTACCTTAGAGCAAGATTCTATTTCCTAATTATGCTGTGCCTCTTTTTTTTTTTTTTTGTATAAAGCCTTTTCTTACCTAAATTTTTTGTACCCCTTTGTGAAAGGGTTGCAGAACGGTCCTTTTTATAGAAGGATTTGTTACTGCTTTGAAATAATAAATGGGGGGATGACAGCCTAGTTTTGCTCTGTGAGGAGTAATTTGAAAGATACCTGATACTGGTTGCACCTACCATAGCTTTCCTTCCCTCTTTTAAAAATCCTTTCAGCGGTCAGGGGATGCTCTGTATTCGTTTTGAGAGATTGGTAGCTATGGACAGTTCTGGTGAAATTGTCTTAGGTTGCTAAGATCTTTCATTCTTCACAGCAAAAAAACAACAAGAGAGTGGAGAGGAAAAGGGCCAGCCTAAGAAGAAAGTCAAGGAGCTGAGAGTGCTAGATTCAAAGAATGCTCAGAACCTTTGTGAGTATGATTTACTGGGAAAGTTTGCCTATGATGGTGTGACAACATTCAAAATGTATTTGAATGCTTATCTGAAAGAATGAGGGTAAAGTCAGGAAAGGTGGATTTCTCTGATTTGAATATTTGGATGAGCCAATAATTTGGTTTATTTGTGCTTCTCTTTAAATGTGGCAGCAATTTTTTTGGGCTCCTTCCGCTTACCTTATGAGGAAATCAAGAATGCCATCTTGGAGGTGAATGAAGCTGTGTTGAATGAATCCATGGTACAGGTGAGAAAGAGTAGAGTGCATGATCATATTTTCTCTGTAGAGAGTAAGTCTGCACAGCCTGTATCCATCAAGTTGAACTCAATCCCCAGTAGTTCTGGTAGTCAAGAAAGCCTCCTCTTTTGCTATCTAGGATTGCAAAAACAGAGAGATTGTCAAGAACTGGCAGCCGCAAGGTTTCTGCTTGATGGGTCATAAATTATTCAGGCTTGGTATATAATAATCAGGAGATTATGCTGTCATTGGATCCCTTGTATTTGAATTGTTGCTATGCAGAGGCATATCGAATTATGTCAAAAGGGTTCCATAGTTTGAAAGACCCATCCTTAGACTAGTTATTTTTTAGGTCAGTATTATCATATTTATCAGAAGCTCTTCAAGCAACTGTATCCTTTTAACTTCTTTCTCAGAATCTGATTAAGTTAATGCCTGAACCAGACAAATTGAAGATGATAGCAGGACTGGAAGAAGAATATAATGAACTAGCTGAGCCTGAGCAATTTGGAATTGTGGTAAGTGACAGTCCTTTGCAGAAGAGGAATCATCTCTCTTTCTGAAAAGAAATAGATAACTAAAACACAATAATACATTGTAAGTTTGTCCCCTTTATTTCTCAGACTTAGCCTGTCATATCTTTTGTTAGGATATTCTACCATTAAATATACTATGTACATTGTCCTTAAGTGCTTCTTTTCTTTTTCTTTTTAGATTTGAGCATAGTCCTTAACTTCCAGCCCTATATGTCTTGTATTACCTGAGCTGTCTGAAATTCTAAAATTTTCAAATGCTAAACAGACCTTGCCTCTAAATCTCTGATATTGGACTCCATCTTCCCCAACAAAAAAGATTAAGGCTTCAGAAATACTTGTTTTTTGCTCTTCAAACATCTGGAGCCTTAGACTGTGAGGGGAGGAGAATGCTGCTGTTCAAGGGGAGACTTTGCCAGGAAGCACCTCTTCTTTTGAAGTAGAGTTAGAGTTGATTGGAACTAGTTAATTGAAAATAATAGGGAAAACACAAGAGGCTCAGTAATACAGCATTTTTTTTTTGAAAGATAAATTAAAAGGTTACATGCAGTGCACCCCTCCAATATGAGGATGAAAACAGATAAGCAGTTTCTGAAGTTGCTATATGTTTTAAGGGGAACTGAATTCAGAATCAGGTTTGGTTTAATTAATGTAACATCTTCTGATAAAATATTGCCTTCTATAATTCAGTGTCTAGGGCTAAATACCACAAAAATTGGGATAGAATCATAGCATTGAATGGCCAGGAATCCAAATGAAAGCACCCACAACCTTTACTTGACTACATCAGACAAAGGTGACATATAATTGGGTTGATTCTACTATCAACATGCTCTTATTCTTATGAAGCTTTTTTAAACATTCACTTGGAATCTTCTGCCAGTTAAATCCATTGTTCTGTCTTAACATTTTTCTATGTGATATTCTTTCAGATATATTAAGAGTATCATATCTCTAGATATACAACTTCCATTCCTTTAGTCCCTCTTCATAGGACTTAGTTTTTGGTCCTGGATCATCCTCACTGCTCTTCTCTGAACCAGTTCCAATTTGACTGAACACTTCTTAAAGTGTAGTACCCAGAACTAAACACAGTAATCAAGGTGGGGTCACACCATTGCAGAATAAAGTGGAATGATTTAGAAACTGATTTTGCTGATGCAGCCAAAAATTGCATTTCTGTTTTTTGGAACTAAATGATACAGCTGCATAATTCAGTGTATAATCCAAGACCTTTTTCATAAGTAACAAACCAAATTCCAAATTCCAGGCTACTATCATGCATACAGTACTTGTGCATTTGATTTTTTCCTACATGTTTAATTTTGCATTTCTCTCTCTTAAATTGCATTCCTTAAGTTACTTATTTTCAGTATTATTTCTATCTTTTAGGGTATTAGCTATCCCATCCAATTTTGTGTCAAGTGCAAATTGTTACAATAAAAATGGTGAAGAGTGCAGAGCCCAGGACTGAATCTTGTGGTGTCCCATTCAATACCTATTCCAGCTTGAGGAGGAACCATTGATGAGCATTCTTTGAGTGCAGTTTTCAAGTCAGCTATGTTTCTGCTTAATTGTCATGACATCCAGCCCATCAAATATGAGATAAGGTTAGTCTAGTAAGCCTTGTTCTTGATAAATCCATGCTGACTTCTGGTGATCACAGTATTGTTTTCAAGATGCTTACAGATCACTTTATGATCTGCTTTACAAGCCTCCCAGCTATTGATGTCAGACTGACTGATATGGGGTTCTCTAGATTCTCTTTTTACCTCTTTATATAGATAGGTGTAATATTTCCCCTTATTCTGTCATCTGGCACTTCACCAGTTGTCTTGGATTTCTCAAATAATATATAAAGATTAAGCTGGTTCATAAGCAAATTCTTTCAGTGCCCTAGATTTAAACATTAAAAGTGAATAATTATTACTTGACATTTTTCTATCAATGTCAAGCTTCAGTCCTGCCCCTTGATTCTGCCTTGAGGAACACACATCCTCCTGTTGAAGAAAAGCAAAATGTCTTTGTTTCCTGTTAGTATTTTGCCACCCATTGAGAGCTGATATACAAATTATTTCCTGTTTATTTTGAACTTATATGAGGAAGCATTTTTTTGTTGTCCTTTGCATGCTTTGCCAAACTCAAGTCATTCTGAGTTTTATTTTTTCTGACTGCATCTCTACAATTTCAAACTACCTATATTTACTTCTTTGGTAAACTGTCTTGTTTTTTATTCTTTATTCATGTCATTTTTGTTTTCAGATTTTCACTGAAGTTTTTTGTGCTACCATATTGGTATCCTCTGCTTCCTCCTCCTCTGGATTGTTTGCCATTGTGCTTTTATTGTATTTTTAAGAATTCCCACCACCTGGACTTCTTTTTTCCAGCTGTTAAATCTGAGTTATAATTTATCTCAGGTTGTTAAAATCCACTTTCTTGGTACTTGGTTTTAATTTCCCTTCAAATCAAAACCTCCAATATTAAATGGTCACTTCCAGCCAATGTTCATGCTACTTCCATCTTCTTAACTAAGTCATCTCTTTTGCTTAGTATTAATTTAAGGATAGCTGATCCTCTTATGTGTTCCTTCACCCTTTCAAGAAGCAAGACAAGTCAAGAATCACGTGTTGCATGATTGTCTTCCAAACAGTTGTCAGGGGAATTAAGGCCCCCTGTCATTGTTACTATATATGTCTGTGAAAGATACACAGTTTGTTTTTGGAAGCATCATCAACATCTCTTTGGATGGGCAGTATTAGACACCAATAATAGTGTTTCTTTTATTTATGCCTCAACTTATTTTAACCCTGATTTTCTCAACAGTCTTGCCAAGTTTATTTATTTAGGATTCTGAGCCAGCAGTAGATGCACTACAGTACAACTTCTCTTCCTTTAGTATAGCTTGTGTATATTGTTAGGTTCTTATATTCCTTTTTTGGGGGCTTAATAATTTTATTGTCATTTTTAATAAAAATAGTAAGAACTAATAGAAACTAAAAGAAAAAAGAAAAATAAAAGTTCAGAAGGTGCAGAAAAAAGAAAAAAAAGTAGAAGAGAAAAGAAAAAGGCAACAAAGACAATAATAAAGAAGTGGCTTCCAACCTTCATCACACCAAGTATAATACTAAGTTTTTCACTCTCTTTTAAAGTTACAGATAGAAAAACTCTTCTCCCCGTAGCCTAACTTTTATTTATATGCAATCCAGAAATCATCATCTTTTCAATCCTAGTTCAGCAAAAAGTCCATTAGGAGTTACCAGAAATATCAAACAAATAGTTTATCCCTGGTCAAATAGTCCAACTTTATATTCCTTCTTTTTTTAAAAATCATTCCTATGGCATTGCAGGATTTGATCTTTCATCACTCTTTGGCATTTAAAAGGAGTCCTCAGAGCTTTCACCAACCGACTTTGTAAATCCCATAAAGAGGCATCGTCCAGAATTTCTCGTCACAGCTGTTCCATGTCCAGATCCCTTTCTTGATTTGTCTTTTGTATTCCCAATTTGGAAATCTCAATTTTGTTGTATTCCATGCCTTCAAACTCTATAATGTCTATGTCAGGTAAAAGTTTTTAAAAGTTTTTCTCATCATCTTCTAAAAGTTTATCCATTGAAATCTGTATCCTTTCTGAGATATTAGTTATTAACATTTTGATCAATGTTTCAAAAATTCAAGATAAGAAAAAGTTATAGGTGACTTAGCCATTTTAACTCTTTTCTGCCTGGTCTTTTAGTTCCCTCTTGTGTCCATTTGCAACCTTCATCAAACCTCAGTTCCTAATATGGGTTTAGTTCTGTTTCAGTCGTTTCCCACAAATATATTATTTAATTGTATACTTGTTTTTCAAAGCTTAACAGCAAAAATAACCAATATTCCAAATCTCTCTGGTCTCCCAATCCATTTAAAACTTTCTTAAATCAAAATCCTTTTTTTTGTTGTTTTTTGCCAATTGTATATTATTTTAAATTATTAAGTGTCTGATTAAAATTTCTTAAAACTGAAGAAGGTAAAACTCACCAGGTATCAAATTGAGCTCGCCGTTTTGAAGGTCTCTAATATCCATAAAGTGGTTAAATTGAATGTTTCTGAATGTGATTAGAAAGTGAGTTTGGCTGGCTCAGCATCCTTATGAAAGGCTCCACCGCTGCTGAGAGCAGAGATTCATCTCCCTTGGCTCCTGGTGCTCAAACCCGTAGGAGACTGCTGTTTTATAATCTCCTTGTGAGGAGCTGCCATTCAGAGGACTTGTGGGTAATCTCCCAATCTCTCCTTCTCCGGAGAGATTCGAAGGACTGGTCTGCTTGCCGGTCTTTTGTTCTTCATAGCAGTTGTTGTCTCTGCTCATTCTAATATTCCAATCATGGGAGTCGTCCCACAACATGTCCCTTATTTCTATTAAATCATTTTTGTTTATATCTACTAAGAGTTCAAATTCCTCTTATCCCTTTAAAGGCCAGTCAGTATGAGGCACAATAAGGTTTTTTTCTGAGAGGAGAGCACTACCATCATCGTTGAACTCAGTCAAGGCCTTTCCAGTCATACGTATGCTATTTGTTTTTGTTTTTTTCTGTTCTGTTCTGAGTACTAAAGATATTATTTTATATCAAATTCATTGAGTGGGTACTGCAAATTTTCTCAGATTAGATTCTTAAACTTTTGGTTGCCATGGATTTGGGAGAGGAAACAGCGGAGTATTTTCATATAACTTCCACACTCTCTTCCCAAGTGTAACAACAAATTGATGTTTCCCATTCTCACCCATTCCTTTCTCTTGTAATTATGACTGGGAAAAGCTATGTATAGGTTTCTATATATAGGTTTTACCAGAGCTGTTAGATCTGGGTGCAAAATCTAGACAATGACTAGATGGCAACAAAGACTTAAGAGTTTTCTCTAGGTTTTGTTGCTGTTTAGCAGTTGTCTGAATTTTTGTAGCTCCAGGTTTTGCAAATTACTTAAGGCCATCTAATATTTCTTGGGAATCACAGTATACATATCTCATAAAGAGATATTTTTCAACTTTATGTTGCTTCCAATATGTACATTACTACTTAGTTGAGCAGCGTGAATTCATCTTTGGTAAATGGTATTTCTGTGGTTTTTCTCTTGTTCAGATCATCTTTGTTCCTTCCTTTAGCTGTCATCCTCATTCCTATTCCTCTTTTTGTGACAGTAATATTCTGTCCATTTTTCTTCACAGATTAGTTCAGTTTCCCGTCTGCCATCCCGACTCAATGCTATCCTCTTCAAGCTACAATTTAATGAACAGGTGGAAAACATAAAGCCAGAGATTGTTGCTGTCACAGCAGCCTGTGAGGAACTTCGCAATAGTGAGAACTTTGGCAGTCTTCTCTCCATGATTCTCCTTGTGGGCAATTATATGAATTCTGGCTCCATGAATGCTGGTGCCTTTGGATTCAACATTAGTTACCTTTGCAAGGTAAGTATGAGGAGGAAAGGCTGGGGAGGAATAAAAATAGCAATCATCATCTTGTGCAATGCTCAGAGTAGCCTTTTTTCTTCATGTCTTCTAGCTTCGTGACACAAAATCAGTTGATCAGAAGTCTACCTTGCTTCACTTCTTGGCAGAAACATGTGAATTGCAATATCCTCAAATCCTGAATTTTCCAGATGATCTCATCCATGTGGAGAAAGCTTGTCAAGGTAATGTTGGGCATGTGGATGTGTTTTAAGATTACAGCAAACAGCTGTTCTTTGTCATCACTACATATGCATTTTGTGCTGTTCAGAATACTGTTTGAAATGTTTTTGCTGAATATTTTTTGCCAGGAAAACTTTTCAGCTCCATTCCACTCCACATGCCCAAAAGGAATGTTCAGTTATGATCTCAGTTCCTTTTTGACCACCAAAACAACGTATCTTTTTGACCAAAGTAATATTTTTACTTTGGTTATAGAACTAATCCTGAGGTATCTTCTTTATGTGTAATTTTGTTTCTTTTTATCATTGTTTTATTTGATTTTATTATTATTCGTTGTCTTATCTTCTTTTGGAATGTCTTTATCCCATTTGACCTCACTGAAGCAGTGTCTCTGCATTTGCATTATGAAGTATCCTTTTGAAAGTGTGTGAATTGTAGGAGTATCAATTTATTCCTATATTCTTTAACAGATACTTTTCTGTGTGGTCTCTTGTGCTTGAGGGAGGGGGATATTTAGAAGACTTGCAGCTATTATCAGTGTTTTACTAAGTAAGTTAGGTGTTGGAAGTGTATGCTTAACACTTTTGTTACCACAACCTTGCAATTCAGAGAAGGAGGCTTCAAGTTTAATTTTTTTCAGGATGAGGACCATGTCAAGTGCTCTTAATGGGGAATCAAAACATTTATAATTGCCACCTCAGTTTATTCCTCAGTTTCTCAGAAACTTTGGGGAAAAATGTGCCAAATTAAACTGAGGATCTTGGAAAGTTATGAAGAATGAAGTTGGTGTGTCAATGCAATACAGTGGCTCCCCTCTTAAATCAATAAACAAGGGACATGATCCCCTAGCATCTTACGAATCTAAGATTTCTGAGACTGATGTATCGATAGACACATCTCTTTGCTGTACACCTTCTTGGTCTTAAAATAATGTTGCTGATTGTCTCAGCCAGATTCAACAGAGCTCCACAACTGGCAGTTGGATGCTCAAATCATTGCAGCTGTAAAAGTAAAAAAATACAAAAAATCTTAAAAGGCAAAGAAAAAATGTGTGCCATAATACTATGAAGATTCTTAGTCACCACTCCATCACAAGGGCAAGTGCAGCCTAGCTCAGCTTTAGTTTCTTTTTTCGGGTGTGGGGGAAGCAAATTATTAAATAGCTGATTTGGGAAATACAGGAGTGCATTATTTTTAGGGAGGTATTTGCAGTGTAATTCAGCCTGGATCATAGCCATATTGTTTATGAAAACAGAATCTGGGCTTCTGTTTTCTTAATATGGCTAATATGGGATGAGCAGGAGTAAAATCTTCTCTGCAGGTTTGCAGGATATTGCATCATTCTGTTTTGTTATCCTTCCTGTCTCCATCTTTGTTGTCTTTCCTGAAAGAAATGTTAGATCTATGTTTGGACTTAGTGTCTGTCATAGCAGGAAGTATGGAGAGGAAAATATTAAAATGCTGGTTGCAGATGTTTGTTATATTCAGTAATTTACAATTGGAACATGAGGAAGGGAATTTCTGTTTTGGTCTGTTTACTTATAATTGTGCATTTTTCCTGCAACTATCCTACCTGGTCCAAATGTTTATCTGACTACATAGTGAAGTGCTGATGATCAGCCCAATGAAATAAGCTTGTTGCCAATTCTTAGTCATGTTGTATTATGCTGAAAATGGCATATAACCCGGGGCTGTAATACAGATGACAATGTTTGTCTTACTTCTCATGAACTTAGATGTTCTTAGCCAAGTCAGTTTTTATCTCCCTTTTTCTATCTGTTTGCAATATACAGTGCATTCAGAAAGTATTCAGACCCCCTTAACTTTTTTCAATTTTGTTATGTTGCAGCCTGATACTACAATCATTCAAATTCATTTTTTTTCTCATGAATCTACACTCAGTACCCCATAATGACAAAGTGAGAACAGAATTTTAGAAATGTCTGTAAATTTATTAAAAAGAAAAAACTGAAATATCACATGTACTTAAGTATTCAGACATTTTACTCAGTACTTTGTTGAAGCACCTTTGGCAGCAATTACAGCCTCGAGTCTTTTTTGGTATGACGCGACAAGCTTTGCACACCTGGATTGGGGGATTTTCTGCCATTCTCCTTTGCAAATCCTCTCAAGCTCAATCAGGATGGATGGGGACCATTGGTGGACAGCCATTTCCAGGTCTCTCCATAGATGTTCAATAGGGTTCAAGTCAGGGCTCTGGCTGGAGCACTCTAGGATATTCACAGAGTTGTCCCTAAGCCATTCCTGTGTTGTCTTGGCTGTGTGCTTAGGATCGTTGTCATGTTGGAAGGTGAACCTTCAGCCCAGTCTGAGGTCCTGAGCGCTGTAGAACAGGTTTTCATTGAGGATATCTCTGTACTTTGCTCCATTCAGCTTTCCCTCAACCCTGACCAGTCTCCCAGACCCTGCTGCTGAAAAAAAACCCCACAACATGATGCTGTCACAACCATGTTTTACTGTTGGGATGGTATTGGGCAGGTGATGAGTGGTGCCTGGTTTCCTCCAGACAGAACGTTTAGAATTGAGGTCAAACAGTTCAATCTTGGTTTCATCAGACCAGAGAATCTTGTTCCTCACAGTCTGAGAGTCCTTCAGGTGCTTTTTTGCAAACTCCAAGCAGGCGTTCATGTGTTTTGCACTGAGGAGAGGCTTCCGTCTAGCCACTCTGCCATAAAGCCCAGATCTGTGGAGGGCTGCAGCGATAGTTGTCCTTCTGGAACTTTGTCCCATCTTCACACAGGATCTCTGGAGCTCAGTCAGAATGACCATCGGGTTCTTGGTCACCTCTCTTACTAAGGCTCTTCTCCCCCGATTGCTCAGTTTGGCCAGGCGACCACCTCTTGGAAGAGGCCTGGTTGTGCCAGACTTCTTCCATTTGAGAATTATGGAGGCCACTGTGCTCTTGGGAACCTTCAGTGCAGCAGAATTTTTTTTGTAGCCTTCCCCAGATCTGTGCCTTGCGATAATCCTGTGTCTGAGCTCTGCAGGCAGTTCCTTTGACCTCATGGCTTCTGTTCTGATATAGTATGCACTGTCAGCTGTGAGGCCTTCTATAGAGAGGTATGTGCCTTTCCAAATCATGTCCAATCAATTTAATTTACCACAGGTAGACTCCAATTAAGGTGGAGAAACAGCTCAGCAATGATCAAGATAAATGGGAGGCACCTGAGCTAAATTTCAAGTGTTGTTGTAAAGGGTCTGAATACTTATGCCAATGTGATATTTCAGTTTTTTCTTTTTAATAAATTTACAAACATTTCTAAAATTCTGTTTTCATTTTGTCATTATGGGGTACTAAGTGTAGATTAATGAGGAAAAAAATGAATTTGAATGATTGTAGTATCAGGCTGCAACATAACAAAATTGAAAAAAGTGAAGGGGGTCTGAATACTTTCTGAACAGGTATGTTTTTTTAGTGTCTTGAATGCTCTGGAAGCAGTATCCAAATATTATGAAAATTATTATGTTAGCTTTGGAAATGATCAGTGCTAATCACTGAAAGAATCCAGTTATGTAGAATGATATAACTTCCTGTCATATATGCTCCTGTCTTTTAATTTCAGGCCTTCTCCTTTGCTCATATAGCCCATCATTTTATTGCACTGCTCTACCTACAAACGCTGCCCTTAGGTCACACATGAAGCCAACATTTTTATATTTTTTTTTGCAATTTCTGAGCATATATACTAAGGGGATAGCTTTTTTGAATGTGTCTTCCCATATCCCAGCTAATCAATGAGGATGAGGCATGCTGGTTCTGAAAAACACAATATTGTGAAGTCATATTTGTTCCATCTCTGATTATACAAGGGAGCCTGCATAGTTTGCTAGAGAGTGAGCTGAAAAGAAGGGACTATATGCAATGTCTTTGTCATGTTGCAACCTGACTCTTACCTTTGTTGCCAGGCTTTCTCATCTTTGCTGCAAGAAAAGCAGACTTATTATGTCTCTTCAGTGAATCAGCAGATTGCTAATACTATGCATTGCCTGCTTCCCTGGCTTGTGATTTTTGCAATGCATACAAATAGTGTAGCTGGGATTTCTTGTCATTTCAAAAAGAACTTTTCACTTCCTGCACTCTTATCACCCCATGATTTATTTTTATTATTACATTTGTATGCTGCCTGACTCCAGTGACTTTGAAATTTGCCCTTCAAATCCATGAAATCAATACTTCTTCCTCACCAAGCAGTTACTTGAGCAAGTGCCAAAAGATACTTTAAAAAAATCCTAAATTTTCACTATAGCACAACATCTTGCCCTTTCCATTGCATGCTGGAGTTCCAGTCTATATATGATAGGTAGAGTTCTAAGGAAAGTTTTGAATTGGAAATAAGGCAAGTTAGAAATGCACATTTCAAATAAGTTCAAAGATACATTATATTACCCCATTTTACATAAGATTCAGGGTTTATACCAAGTTGGAGCATAACCTAATTTTTACTCACTACTGTGAGTTATTTTAGCATTCCTGAGTTTTCTTTCCTTTTCAACTTGAGTACAGGTAGAAACTTTCCCATAAAGTAAAGTTCATCAGACTGAACCTTCTCATTTGATGAAAGGGTATAGTCCAAAGAATATTTGAATACTTGCCTGGCTTCCTAGAGAACATAACTACAGTAAGTAAAAACTGCTCTTTTAACTGACATTAATTGTTTCCACTATTCTGCTATGTTGTCTCTTTTTCTTCACCAAGTTTCTGCTGAAATTTTGCGGAAAAATCTGGACCAGATGAATAAACAGATTTCAGATCTACAGCGTGATGTTAACAATTTCCCCAGTAGTACAGAAAAGAAGGATAAATTTGTGGAGAAAATGACCATATCCTTCAAAAAATGTGCATTGAGAAATGTTGAGAATAACCTATGAAAGAAAGAATTTTATTTATGATACTGAGGGACAAATCTGTTTCTCACTTGGGTCTCAGAATGAGGAAAACACTGAGCGGACTGCTTCAGCAGATGGGTGGTTGCAAAGATCAGAAAGAACAAGTTCCCTAAGGTCATCAAGATGGGTACTTACTGATGCAAGTATTATCAGACTGTGAATAATTAATTCCAGTTTTTCTATTATTGAGAATCCTAGTTTTCAAGAAGAGCAAGTTTTGTCTTTTAATGGTTTTTGGAGTAGCATTAATGTATAACTGTTGATTGACATGCTTTAGTGGAATTAGAAAGATATATTGTTTCATTTTTCACAAGATAATTACAGTAATAGGAACCCTTAGCAAGTGACATGTTTTATGCCACATGTCTTTATTGATCTTATGTCCTACTTTGAGTAGTTTCCCATTTGGATTATTGAAAACACCAAACGCTCTTCTTAGTGTCTCTTTATGTGATTCTGCGGGCAGCAGAACCAAGTATGAATCAAGAAAGATTATAGTCTCTGTGGATCTGGGTTTGCACCTGTATAACCTATTTTTCCAAAACTTTCCATAGCTGAATTTCTGGCAGAAATCTGTCTCCTTAGATACATTTGTATAGCATGGACATTTGCCATCTCCCTTTTTCAGTTTTTCATCCTATGGTTAAATGACATTGGGCAAAATTGCACAAATTATATCCAAAAATACCATAATTGATTCCTCAGTTGAGGCTTTGAGTGATTTTAACACAATATCTAAAGCACTTGCTCTCTGGCTACCATTTCTCTTTGGATATTGTTTAGAAAAATTAATTTTTGGTAGTGGTCTCAATGTGACAAACAAGTATCTTGCCCTCTAGATTTATGTATCTTACTTAGCATGGGACAAAGACAAAGTGACATTGTGATTAGAAATTTCTAATCACAGAAGGTGAATATCTGTTCCTCATTTCAGCAGAATATTGTCTTCCCCTTCTCCCAACAGTGAAAAGAGTTTTGGAAACATTATTTGAATGGATATGCTCACTTTTTATCTTGCTTAGCAAATTCAGAAGTTATTTGTTATGAAAGGCTGAAATTTGGCAGCATTTTCTCAGTGGGCTGTTAATACCATTTTACCATCTTGCCTGGCATATGTACCTCTCCCACCTGCAGTAAGTCATTTCTACAAGAACAGCTTCTACAAAATTTGCTAAGAGGGTGTTCATTTCAGATATTAGCATTTGATTATCACTTATCTACATTTGTAAGATGTTATCTTTAGAAAGTCCTAGGAAGGATTGGATAATCTTTTGTTGAGGACTTCTTGGCCCATCTTCTAAGTAATTCTGCTATTCTCCAATGTGAGAGATGAATCGACTTGATGAATAACAATAGATTGCTTACCTGTGACTGGTTTATTTATTTTGAGTGTCATTGCATTTTACCCAACTTGTCCACCTTTCCTTGCTTTGGGTGCTCTTTTCTTCTTCTATAGAAGTAAGTCATATAGAATTAAATAGTTTTAGGAACTTGGAAGATGGCAAACAAATGTGCTATATGAGGGGGTAGAGTTCCTACCAAAAGTTCAGTTATCAAATGTTACAGAATAATGGTTTGCAGAGGAACAGACTTACACATTAATACATAGATAACTATTTTTGTATATGAATAAATGCCGAGTGGAGGATAGCTAGAACTATTTGCTCGTAATAGAGAAATCTAAGTCCCCCAAAGGCCATTCTCCACTTTGGGATAGCATTTCTTTCTAGTGCAAGTAGTGATTAAGACTGTGAACTTCTTGAAAATGATTTGAAAGAAATGCTTTGGACGTCACAGGAGCATAGCACCTTTGTGCTATCAGTTAAAGCAGCTTTTTTCAGGATCACTATGCAGTTTTGAAAATGATTACCTATCGATTGATTGACTGACTGATTGATAGTTTGATTTAATTTGATTTGGGTTCCTCCCGACTAGGAGAAGTCTCATGCTGCAAAACTGGGATTTATATAAATTTTGGCATCATTCCTTTCATAGAAATAAGGCTTTGTGAGGAACCTCTTGATGCTGTCCTGGTCAAAACTAAGGACAAAAAAAAAAAAAAGCTTTTCCTGTGACAGAAAGGGATAAGAGGAATATAAGGCGTGGTGGTCTTTTTGTTCCAACTACTTCAGACAGTCCTAAGATTGGTGTTAATCTGCTCTTCCAGTCTGGTCATGAAATTCAATGACTTCTCTCCTGGAGAGATTATATCAGATTGGATCCTGCTTACTCACTCCAGGATAGGCACCATTTCAAGGTAGAGAATGCCCTCAAAATTCTCAGAGGACAAAAATTCATAGTAAAGCATTTTTAATAGAAGTGGCTGCACCATAAGTCATGGATGGAATTTATGGATTCTACATTATAGCCTTTGCAAGGGAGGATCAAAAAGGATTCTAAAAAAGTAGTAGCCATGTAAAACAAATACAGAAGATTCTCTTTATTGTAATCTTGAACATATGAGATAAGGGTGTTATGATCACCAGAAATGCAGGAGATGATGCAGCTAGAAATGAGCTCATTTTGGTGTTCAGAGAGAACCCAATAAGCTGGAAAGAGTGCTTGTAGCCCTCACATTTTTTGATGTTATTCCAACAGATGATGATTGGTAAGACGAGGCAGCAAGTATCCAGATGTTCTTGTGCATTGGAAGGCTGCTTATTCATTTATTTATTGAATCATTTTACCTTTTTCTTTAAAATATATAAATTATGAATTAATAACTCACAATATATTTAAAATAAAATTTAAAAATCACACCATATCAGTAAATTAAAAACTTTTAAATAGCTGTGATTATTTAAAAGGGCCCTTGGGTCCAATAGCTGTAACTGAGTCCTCCCTTTGTACACTATGAAAAGAGTTGCAGTCATGGAAGTAAATTATTTGCAGTCAGTCATGGCCTTTCCAATGGCTAGAAGTCAGTGGAGTATGAAAATGAGGGGAATCACAGTGACCTAATCAGAATTTACTTTGCAGAAGAAGAGCTTTGCTAACTTAGAGGGATTAAACACAGTTCTAATGTAATTATACGGTGTAATTTTGTCAAGCTGCGTTTTGTATAAAAAGGTGGGATAGGAATCTGAAACATACTAAAATAGAAAATGCCAAACTCTTAGCAACTTTAAAAAAGTCAACTTATGCTCAGAAAGTATATTTACAACAGTTGAAGTCTTTAACTTGAGTCTTACAGCTTTGTTAAAGGAGCCCAAGAACAGTATGAGAAGCTACGAATGATGCATGCAAATATGGAAAGCCTTTATAAGGAATTAGGACAATACTTCCTCTTTGACACCAATAAGATATCCATTGAGGAGTTCTTCACAAATCTGCGCAATTTCAAAAATATGTTTGTGGTGAGCATCCATCTCTCTTTTTAAATTACAATATGAGCCTCTGTTTATATGGGCTGTGTTTTTGATATCAGACAAAGCAACAAGAAAAATACTTTGAAACAATCTCAGATCGCATGGCACATTTTCTGTTGCATATGTTGCATATTTGCTACTATGTTGTGTTTTATATGTTCTTGGATTTTTGGTCTTTCACCTTTACCTTCTGCACTTGATTTATTTATTTGCTTGCTTGCTTGCTTAATGTTTTAATATTTTAATACCACCATATTTCCCAAGGACTCTAGGATTATAATTAAGAGTCATATGACTCTTGTCAACACTACCCATACTGTAAGCTGGTTGAGATTGATAGGAATTGTGGTGCAGTGTGTTTGCTGGATTACAGAAGGCTACCTAGAGACAAAATCTCGAAAAATAGGTCAATATTTATTCAGATAACAAATACTGCTAAATGTGTTCAGGTTGCAACTGTTCTATGAAAGTATGTCAGTATCCATTATAAATCCAAACACTCAAAAGGTTTTTTTTTTTTAAGTTGTGTTCATTAGTTTACTAAAACAACATAAGCCAGAGAAGAAGTATAGTATATAGGTAAGGGCTTACTGAGGTAGGGTTGTATTTAAACAGTGATACTTGTTATATCTCACTGTTTTTATCTGTGAAATGTGAGTAATTATGCTGTTGTATGTCATCCAATATCTGGTGCTCAGGAATACATTACTTGTATATTTTGTGATTCCATCCATTAATTTTTATGGATAAAAGCAATAAATAAACCTATCATTCATAAATCCATCACTCTTTACTTACCTTGTCTTACATGGTAGCCAGCATTGCATTTTTTATTCTGCTGAACAAAAAATGTGATATGCATTTCATTGTTATGACTCTCCACTTGTGTATCTTATCACCTGTCTTATTTTCAGCAAGCTGTGAAGGAAAACCAGAAAAGGCGTGAGATGGAGGAGAAAATGCGCAGAGCTAAACTAGCAAAAGAAAAAGCAGAGAAGGAACGTCAAGAGAAGCAAAAGAAGAGAGAACAACTGATTGATATGAATGCAGGTACTGTACAATGAATATTGTGACGTGTATGAAAACTATCCACAAAGGGAAGAAGAATGCTTCCTCTTCCTTGGCAATATCATAAGGACACTATTTGAATGTGACTCAGGGTCCATCTAGTCTTCACTGTGGGCCAAATAAAGTCTGTAGGGATTTCCCATCTGGTCTGCAAGCTCTTTACTAAGGTCTCAGTCTCCCTTGTCTTGCCTTGTCCTCTTGCCTCTTACTCCCCTGTCCAAACTGATCCCAGCAAAAGGAAAAAAGTGATCATTTCTGGTCAGCAGCTGCTTGACTGTGAGAACTACTGTCTATACCTAACAGATTTAAAATAGCCTGCATTGCCTGGTCAATTTGATATTGCAGGGTTGGTGTGTTCTTGGTTCCTTCAATTAAACAATGTCATCTATAAAGACCCTGGAAATGTGCCTTCTCTTAGTAGTGCCTGCCCTCTGGAATGAGGTTCTCCCCCCAGATCTGGATGGTCCCCACTCTGCTGTTGTTCAGAAGAGCCATGAAGACCTGGCTCTTCACCTAGGCCTTTGGTGAGGGAAAGTGAGACCTCTTGCTTCTTTCCATCTGGTTTGTCGCGCTTGCCATCTTTTATTGATTTTATTGTAATTTCTTTGATTATTATGAGCTGTCTGGAATCGTTGGGAGTCAGGCAGCCTACAAGTTTAATAAAATATTATTTTTAAAGTCTGCTTTTGGTGGGGGACACTAGGGAATTGGAGAGAAAGAGTGCATGTAGCATATGTGAATATAATGTGGACCACATTGTGGACCATATAATAAATTTTGGGCGCAAAATAAATTCCCCACAATTGCAGCCAGAGTGCTCCAGAAAGCACTCAAAAGGGATATGAAGGCCATAGCAATTCCTATATTCTTTGCCACCTAGCAGTTGGTATTCAGAAGTACAGTGATTCTCCACATGGAAGTGCTATGTAAATTCAGCTCTTCAGATTGACACTATATATTTGTGTATTTTTTAATCTCACTCTTAAATAATCACATAGGCCCCCAGCAGTAACAGTTTTCAGGTTTATATATAGTGTTTAAAGATGCTTCCAGATGGCCAGATATTTGTAAATAAAAATATATATCTCTCTCTCTTTTTGTGGAAAACGATATACACACATCCATCCATTAATTCACTAATTCATGTTTGGAAACACCCCCCCCCCATCCATGTTTGAAAGATGGAATTGCATAATAAAAACTTCCTCTTGAAGCGTCCTTGATACATATGTATTCTACATAGAAATTTGTGGCAGAAATTAATATAAATCACACATATGGGGAAGGAGCTATTTGAGTGCAGCTTTTTGGTACATGTTTACCATGTTCACATGCAGTAAAAGTTTCTGTCTATTAAATATAGTTAATTCTTGTATTTAGTGTAATAATGAAATTTCTCCCTGTTCATTTCTTAGAGTGTGAGTCTTAGCACATTGTATAAATAGATTGTGAGGTACAAATACAAGCACATTGCACAACCCTTGTCTGATTGATAAAAAACAGATTACTTAATCAGATTTTTTCATAGATCTTACTTTCATATTGTAGCAAGTGTTCCCTTGCTCTTGTTTCTTGAAGGCATTAATGAAGGCTACATTATCTATGGATCCATTGGCTTATATTAACATTGGCCAGTTTATATTTCTAATAGTTCGCTTCACCTTCATATATTAGTGCAGATTTTTGAGATTACAGTTCTGATAAATTAAGTGGCCCACTTCAGAAGTTAAATCTTCTGGACTACAGTACTCCATTCTATGCTACTTTCTTGTACAAGGGGATAATCTTCTCTTTGCTGCTTAATGCATTCCTTTACTACAAGATGTAATGGTCTTTGAGATGATAAAGATCTGTAGTTTTTGCTGCAAAGATCTGACAGCTGGAAAGAAGAGTCTGTGCTATTTTTGCTATTATTCATTATTAACATCTAAAGCTGCTTTGTTTCTGTCTCTTATCTTCTGAAACAATTCTGCCTTTTCCCACCATCCCCCCTCTCTTGCCCTCCTCTCCCCTAATAATTAACTGTGCACACACAGGCAGTCCCTCTCCCAAGATCTTTCTTCATACATCTGATGAAGTGGCCTAGAAGCCACAAAAGCTTATGTGATGATACATTTATTAGTGTTTAAGACGTCATATGACTCTTGGTTTTTCTCTTCTTTTTTTGCTACAGCAAAAAAACTCGGCTGCCCCTTTCTTGGAACATATGGACTCAATTACCATCCCTCTCTATTTCCTGACTCCCACAATTTCCTGCCAGTTCTCTCTCCTTTTGCATTGCTTGAAGTTGTGCTAAATGACATGCCATTTGGTTTTCCTCACATTCTTTTCCCCTTCCCCCACAACTTTGTCTTGAGTTACTGTGGTGAAACACTGCAACGTTTAATATATCTGCAAAGAATCTGCACTTGGCAGGATGAAGGAAGGCTAAAAGGGCTTTAAAGGACTCCATAATTCTCACAGAACCATTCCCGTTCTGGCACAATTATTTCTTGCTGCTTGTAGTGACACCTCTTCAATTGCTCTGAGGAAGGAGCCTTTCCCTGCTTGCGCCCACCCCCAGCCCATGTTTCTTTTAACTTTAGGGACAAGACCTTAAAATCCTTCTCAAATCAAGGAAACCCTGTATTGTAACAGTGGTTTTCTGCTTTTTTTACCCTGATCCAAAAGGACCCAAACACCCCTGTCTTGCACATCTCTTAGTGCTACTGATGTTCTTGTATAATTCTTTGGGAAGCCCCAAAACATTATGCGGGTTAGGTAATCAAGGTGGAGGAGCAAGAGGAAAAAATAAGGGAGTATTTAAGTTTTGCCTTTGATGACCGACTTTTCCTCAAATGTGTCAGCAGGCAGATGGGATGCCCACTTAGCTGCCTCTGTGACTTGTGTTTTTTCCATCGCCAATCATGTGGCTCTTTTTGATTGCCAGATGGCTCTGAACTCCTTTGTATCCGTTTCTTTCAGGGGATGGCTAAGCTGTATTCCCTGAACAATATGTTTCTAAAAGCAGTGTCAGCTTCAGAAAAGATTGGGGGGAGGGAAGGTGTACAAATATGTTGCCAACTCATTGTCACTTTGTTGCGTTTACTAAAAAGACAGTAATTGTGGTCACAAATGAGCAGCTGGTCTATCATCCCTTATATAATTGCATCATTTATGTGACGTTTCACATGAGGTTGCATCAGCAAAAATACTGAGTGTGAGTATGCACACATGTATATCTGGGGCTAAACATGGCTTTCAAAATGTCTACATAACGTATACTGAATGGAGTGTACTTCCTTTGCTTAAGTAATCTGGAAACAAGCAGCTGCATTGCACGCCTTTTAATTCCAGTTCTATAAAGCTGTGCTTCATAACCAGCTGAAGTGTTGGAGCCATCTGTAACCAGGGGCTCTTCCTTTCTCTTAACCATGCCATGGAGTCTTTCTAGTGGAGTTGGAAAAGGGGATTTCTGTGGCAATTTCTCTGCAGTTTTCACTTGCTGTTCTTGAAGGCATTAATGAAGGCTTCCAGAATGGATTGGTAACACTCAGCAGTTTATATTTGCCAGCAGGTGGCAGTACAAACAATCAATTCAGTCTACCTAAAACCAAGCAGATGTTCTAATGTGATTTTATAGGTTTATGTTTTGTCAGGAGCTGTTCCTATGGAAACCAGATTTTGCAGGCTGCTCATGAAGTTGCAGTTAACACATTCCGTGCCAGGCTGATGAGATTTGGGGGAGGGACACATACAAATGGATGGAAGTATTGTAGCTCTTTCTTTTAAACTTATAGCTGGTAGAGTCTGTGTTAAAGACCCTGTATGATTTATTTTCAAAAGTTTGAACCCCCTCAATAGTTCTTATTCTATTATACTTCCTTTCCTCTAGGATAGTGCTGGCTTTCCTGCTCCTATTGAAAGAATGCCAAGTTACAGTTTAATCCATTTGTTCTTTTTCTTAAGCCTGCATTTAAGTATTTTTATGATTGTCCCCAGAGATGCTCAGCTACTTGTCTAGCAGAAGAAGGCATTGGCAAAACACAGTCTTTATCACAGGAGCAATGCAGGTGCTGTTCCTGTTCCTGCTTTTTGGACCAGGAATCTGTTTGTTGCTAGGGAAACATTAACCGGCCTGCTTCAGCCAGTCTTCTTAATACTCAGACTGCTGTGGAGAGTGAAAAGTAGATCAGTGGAAAATGCATAACACTGAACCCTCAGGGTGCTAATCATTTCAAGGCAGCAGAGTAATGCCATAGCTGGGCTATTAAAGTCTATTGGAACTCAGTAGAAAGTCTGTGACATACAAAGGAAGAGGTAGGTTGTTATAAGGAATTTCTCTTGGTTATCCCTGCTTTATATCCAAATCAACAATTACATGTTTATAAAACAGATACATGTTGACTGAAGGAAATGTCCATCAGAAACTTTTTGAGGAAGAAATTTTTAAAAAATTATTCTTTTTTAAGTCCTCCCTTGTGCATTTTCATTTTATAAAAAGTATCTCCCAATTTAAGACAAAGGAAAGTACCTTGAGAAGCATTTTTGTGTAGTCTGTCTTCATATAGTAAATTTTCACACATGATCAGCTCTTTTTTGTTTTTCTCAAGGAGTATTTTAATTGAGAATTTTATTCTCTTTATACACACTCCAGAATGCCCATAGTCTTGAGTCCATAATGCTACTCCTTAGGTGTAGGTGGCAGTGAAAATAACAAGAAGTCTCCGTTTTTTGTTCTTGCAGAAGGTGATGAAACAGGAGTTATGGACAGCCTACTAGAAGCCTTACAGTCAGGTGCAGCCTTCCGTAGAAAAAGAGGACCACGCCAAGGTATGGTTTTGCTCAAACATCTTCAAAACAAGTATGAAATAACCATTTTTCTCAGAGCACCTTTGTGAACCAGCTCTAAATTTTGGGGAGTGGAAGACAGAATTGAATAGAAAGAAATTTCTATTTGCATTGTGAAAATAACAAGAACCATGTAGTTCATACATAATATAAGAGAGACCAGTATGATGTAGAATATAGTTATTGGATCAGGTTATTCAAATTTTGTTTATCCATGAAATTCAGTACTAATAGAAGCGAACATGTGTAGCTCAGGGTTGAACTGTCAGTCACTGGCCCATAGATGGTGATTGTAGGGATAAAATGGGGAAAGCCCATGTTCATTATTTTGAACTCTTTAAAGAAGAACAGGCTATACATACAGACTTTATAGAAACCAAGAAATAAGGCCAGCATAGGGCTATGCAAATAAAAAAAATAGTCATGATTTTGAATGACAATAATAACCAGATAGCTTATTGAGCTTGTACATCAGTGTATTCCAAGTGTGCCCCTGATTTATTTCTATATTGCTGACTCCTGCCACTCATAAAACACTATGCTGAGGGGGAGGGTATGGGATGTCCTGACCCTCTGTAAGGGCTGAAGCTGGCATGGCAGATAAAGATGTCATTAAGCAGATGGAATGGGGAATAGTAGAGGGTTTTTTTGTATTAACAGGGGTTTAGTTATATCACTGCCGTTGGTGTAGGATACTGCTAAACCATTAATTTAAGTTTGAATTATTTCATATGAGTCTTATAAAAGAAGCAACAATTAGCAAGACATAAAGTCTTAGGGGACAAATTAAAGAATTACCAACTCTTTATGTATTCCATCCATCTCCTAAGCAAAACAGGTTTCTAGTCTCTGATATATATGAAATTAAAAAGCTTTATTTTTCCAAAACAGAATTTTAATTACATTACATCAGGTAATGTTTTTGGGAAAAGGAACAAAACTCTAGGTAATAAAGTGGGAAAACCAGAAGTCTAGAAGTTATTCACCTTCAGACTGTAACAAATATAGTTTATATTGTTTTGTTATGTTGTTATATTATTAATGAGCTATATATAGAAAGGAAAGTGGATGCAGATTCAAAATCTATAAATCAACCATTTTTTAAAATTCTAAACTCTGTAATTTCAGTTCTTTTTCAAGTGAGATTACCACAACTATCATTGGACCAGATCAGTTATCTTATGTTGTCTCTTTAGTTTCAATAAATTCTCACTGCAATTTGCTCCCTTTCTTTTAAATCTGTCTTTAGAATTTTTTGCCTATAATTCTGAAAACATTTCTAAATATACACTATAGGCAAAAGTTCTAAAGACAGATTAAATGATTGGAATTACAGCAGATCATGTTCTTAATCAGTACGGAACATGAAATTGTATCAGTACAGAAATTTGGTATCCTGTCTGTTTATACCATAAATGAGAATACATCAGACTTAATTCCACTGAGACATAAAAATAATTCTGATGAGTTTAAGCTTGGGGGTTTAGGTTATGTTGTGATTCCTTTGTTTAACATAAGAATTTCCAGGAAGCTCACTGGTTAGAATAAGGGACTACTAAAGTTACTACTTTATCTCTTGGAAATCTGGCAAGTCATCAGTTTCATTGCCTGCACAAAAGAAACAAAGAGAAAGAGGGAATAAATCCAACCTGAATAAACTGGGCATTTTGGATTATATCACTCTTGTGAAAGCTATTTTGAAATCTTGAACAGAATTTAAACATAAAGTTGACTTACCTCAGAGAACTTCTTGGCAGTTCTTAACTTAAACATTTGTTATTTAAACTATTTGATCCAGATTAATTGTGTGGTTGGAGATTTTGGAGAAACTTAACATACCTCCCAAACCATCTATAAGAAATTGATTGATATAATTAATGTTAGTTATTTCTGTAATTTCTAGAATAATGAGCCTGAAGATTTCGTCCTGCTAAATCAGAGTACTGCTGTGAATAAAACAAAAGTAGTATCCTATGATCTTAAAATTATTTTGTTTTGTGTGTATTGGACATCTCAAATAATGTTTACTGAGGCATTGCCAGAATCACCTTGCTCTTGGAGATGCAATTCAGGAGTTAGAACGTCCATTAATATGTTCTGATTCTACTATTACTGCATGTTGAGTGGATATCAACATGATCATGCTTTTTTGGGGGGGGGGACCAATCACTGTGTATTAAAGATGTGTATGCTCCTTTTGGCTATATCCCCAGTATTTGGAATCTGCCATCAGAATAAGAACTGTAGAATTTATGTGGATAGGGCTGTACTTTACAGTTCTGAAAGAAGAGATTTGCACCTGATTTGCAATAGTAGTTTGTTAATATATTTGTCAGCTTTTGTGGGGGGAGGGGGAAATTCCAGCAAAGGAAATGAATTTAGTTTTCTGCTTGTAAGTTTCCAGCCTTTTTTTTCTTTTTGATATTATGACAATACACTTTGATGCTATACGTTATATTGGCAATGCTGTTCCAGGTACATATTTTTTTTGTCAATTAGTTTGATATAATAAAAATATATTTTATAAAGGCTGTAATATACTCAGCAGGGCATTCTTTTGAGAATGAAAAAAATGGAAACATTAATATATAACTTAAAGCATAAGAGTGAGATTATGGAAATAGTGTGATTTTGCTGTAATATAAAGTCCTCATAAAATCATTTTTTCAGAGACTCTCATACAATACTAATAATCTCCTCTCTTTGTATATTTTTGTGACCAAAAATACTGCAAATAGTATACCAAAATACTTAATTACATGTATAATCATAACTTCAGATTTTGCAAAGGAAAACTTTAAAATCTGTCCTAGAAAAAAATCATTTTTTACTTGCTTTGTCACCATTTTCTAGAGGCTCCACACACTCCAGGTCACACATGTTGCTGTGTCTCACTATAGTGGGTTTTTCATTGTAGCTGCCCCAATCCTTTGTAGTTCTTTAGGCCTTCTATGAGCAAGTATAAATTGAAACAGTATTTGAGAGAGATTGCCTAGTATGTTATGCAGTGTGACCTTCAGTGTAGATTTGCTTTTTCTGTTTTTTAATATTTTATCTTTGTTTGTTTGTTTCTCTGTCATTCCAGGAAACAGAAATGTAGGCTGTGCAGTCACATCATTACTAGCTTCAGAGTTGGTCAAGGAAGATGCTCTTGTTTCAAAAAAACCACACAGAGAGCTGAAAAAGGATGAGGATGTAGAAGTCATTGAAGAAACTCTTGATGAAACTACTAAGGGGGCAAGCAGTCGTCAAAATTAGAGCTGGTGACAGCCAGGACCAGTGCTTTTGGCATGAAACCTGTTTTACAAAGGAGTTGAAACAACACTGAGTCACTTTGCAGTTTTTCCTTTCACACTTATGTACATGGGATGAAGAAGCAAACAATTTAATCACTTCAGCCTGTCCTCTTCTAGGGCTGTTTTGCAAGATCTTTGAATCTGTGATCATATTCTTTTAATCTTGAATTTGCCACCTGCCTTCTTTTTGTCTCAGAATCAGAAATGCAAAGCTTTTTGCTGACTTAGTAACATGCTTGGAGCAAAGGTGGGAGTTTGTGCTGTATTTATCTACTTCCCTGCAGGCAGGATGGGGAATACATTCCCAAGAAGAAAGATGCGGCACAGAAGAGAGGCTAAAGGCCAGAACCTGATCTGCCCACGTATCTCACTGTATTGAGGTTGCCAAAGCAGGAACGCAACAAACTGCCTTAATTATGACTTTTTAAAATAACTCTTTGATTGGGCAGATTGGTCCATACCCCAAGAGTTTTTTTTCTCAAAAGCCTCCTCTTCATTAGTGCTAATAGAATGAGCTGATGCCTTCAACTATAGAAGGGAGAATCATTGGATTTCTTAACTAGATTTGTCTTTCTCCCGAGTATTGTGCATCTTCTTTTCTTATTTGCTATCTAATGCTGGAGAAGAAAATGACTCTGAGGTCATTATATCACTGTGGTGACACTGTGCAAGCATTGTGGAGAATTTTCTCCTTGAATTGAGATCATTTTGCTGCTCTGCTGCTATTCCCCCTTTTAATACAAACTCTTATTATTGAAGTGGTAATATCAATGACCTATCAAGAAAGAAAGTATGGATAGTTTGCTGCTGCTGCTGCATCTATCCCTGCATGCTTTTGAACTAAGATTAATAAAGTGATTTACTCAGCCTCAGAAAGGGATGTTAAGCCCTCTTTAGTTTGAGTGAAAATGCTCACTGCAACTCCAGAGGAATGAAGCTGGGATTGTGTTTCTTCACTGAATACTGTTCAGGGAAGACTGACTAGCAGAAGTATGCATACATTTTATCTTTTGTGGCAAAGTCCTTTGTACTGTATAATATAGCACATGGTATGGAATATGCCACTTAAGCTTCACATAAATTAAAGCTTGCTTGCTTGCTTTGGAGGCTGATATATAAATCGATGTATCTTAATTGCTATATAGTGGCGGAAGAGGGCTGGAGCCCCCCGTCCCATAAGGCTACTTTGCCAGTACAACTATTTTTGTATGAAATTTGTTTTACAAGGAACTTCAGTGAAGATAAAAGGAAAATAACATATGGATACTGCTAAAATTGTTCATGTGTTCTTTCAGGGAGTACGTCAGGTTAACCAATCACTATCTCCCAGTCGTCTTTCTCCCATAACACATCTGTGGCAGAAAGACAAAAAGACAAATTTCAGCATTGG